>NC_134855.1:24390971-24690971 GCF_049852395.1 Peromyscus maniculatus bairdii | reverse complement strand
TAACATGGCCAATGATATTGATAGATTTATCTTCCCTATTAGAAATCTCTTTGAGTTACCCCACAGCTGGCAAGCTCACCATGATCACCACATGGTAGGATGATCACATAGCCTAGCCTCATCTGTCTCCCACATGTAATTCCCCAGATCCCATAAATTGCAGCCCTTTGCCATTTTATGTTCCCAGACCCCACTTACCTCATGTGCAAGTCAAGTTTCCATAATAAAATACTTGAGATAAGTAGCTTATAAAGAGAAAGAGTTTATTTGGCACATGATTTTGGAGATTTTCAGTCCGTGACTGAGTGACTCTGTTCTTAGGCCATGTGACTAGGAAACAGCACATTGGGAGACTGTGGCAGAATGAGAATGCTCATTACACCGTGAGTAAGAAAAGGAGAAAGAGAAGTGTTTTAGGTCCGATCATCCCTCTGGGGCCATACTCTAGGGGCCTCATGACATCCTACTAAGTAACCTGCAAACAATTCCACAATTGAAATTATGTCTATATTAAACGTGTGGCCTTTGGGGTCATTTAACAACACCCCTAACACCTATTGACTTTCAAGTATCAGAAGAAACATTAGCCCTTCTAATGATTCTTGCAAAAGCAAGGCACATTGGGAATGTTCTGGGCTTCCATAAATATAGATACATGCTGTATGGAAATGGTATCTTCTAAGTAAATGTCTGTATTTGAGATCTCCCATTCGTTCTCTGATGCATTGAAATGAAAAGAGTAATAGTTAACATTACAAGCTGAGAGAATATCTTTGTACTCTATCATTCTAAAAAAGATTTGAGATACATATTGTTGCTATGTCCATTTAAATGTAAGTAAACAAAGCAATAAAGAAATCTATTTGGTAAATCCTATTAACAAATAAATGTTATAGTAGAATTTTAGAAATCCTATTTCTGGCTCCAGAATGCATCTTCTTAATCTCTTAATCATAATGATGTATCTGAATTTGCTCCTACTGTTTTCATAGCCTAAGCACGAGACAAGTTAATACTAGTAAAATGGATTAAACAGCTAAATTAATAAATATATATATATAAAATATAAAATGTTATAGTATTCTGTGTCACATAGCAGTATTATTATATAACAATTTAATAGTAGCAATAATAAAACCCAATAAAATATATCCATTGAATAGTTTCTCAATTATTTAAACCAAGCTAAAATATTCTAAGAGCAGTTTTTGTTAACTTTTTGTATTTTTATTTATTTATTTATTTGTTTGTTTGTTTGTTTATTTGTTTATTATTTTTGAGATAGAACATGCCTGTGTATCCCTGGCTGCCCTGACATTCAGTATGTAGAGCAAGCTTGTCTAAAACTCACAGAGATCTTCGTGCCTCTGGCTCCTGAGTTCTGGGATTAATGATGTGTGTCACATTTTTATGCAGCCTTCCTAAATCAGTGTTCCATGCATCCCCTCTGTGTCTGGCTGTCAGACTATGGAGGAAGGTTTAGTGAATTCAGACAAATTAAGAACAAATCAGTGTAAACACGTTAGCATGGGCAGGCTTAAACAAGCTTCAGACCTTGCTACTAGAAACGAAGCACATGCGTGGACTGATAGAACTTTAGGTTCATAGAATACACCTTATCGAAGCAGTGGTCTGAAACCACAACTAACTACAGATGGCCCAAGGAGCAAGGGACACACAAATGCTCCACTGAAGTCACACATTCTCAGGACTCAGGCAGGCCTGTGCATGACCCGTTTCGACTCTTCTGATGCCACTTTTCAAGGGTGACTTATTTCACATTTAAATGGATATATGCTGGTTCTATTACTGAGTACACAAATATCAGTTTCCTACTGTTTGGTGAGCAGCACAGAGGAGGGAGAGGAAGGATATATTCTAGTTACTGGAGCAAATGCTATGCACCTGTTTCCTATAACCTGAGGAAGAAATACAAGCCCATTAGAGAGAAATGTCCATGACATCTCTACTTCTTTTCAAACAATTAGACCTCTATAAGGATTTGTCTCCTCATTACAAATTTGCTCTGTTTGTTCAGTGGTCTTCTGCAGTGTGGAGGCTTAATAAATGAGAGATGTTCACAGAACACATTGGGCACTTTCCCTGGGGGACAACCGTAATCACAAAACAGACGAGAAATAACTCAATTATTGTCTGCTCCCTGCTCAGGGGACAGAAGGAGTGCTGTTAGGCTAAGAAACCAGGACAGAATATACCCCGGAGCTAAACAGATCTAGCACCTGGCTGCAAATACATAACACTCAACCGTATAGGATGGTTTTTCATTTCCTTTTCCTCTTGTATATTAAAACTCTGAAAATAGCTCAAGTAGCACACAGACAAGAAACCTGGGGACCTTCCTAGAAAGACTAACATTCCCTTGATTTTTAAAAATTCTGCTTGTTTGTTTGGGAAAAGATTTCATGTTGTTGTCATGCATGGCTTGGAACCCACTGTATTGCCCACCCTGGCTTGGAAGTCATGGAAACTTGGCAATCCTTCAGCCTCAGCCTTCTGAATGCTAGGACTATTGTCATGAACTTCCTTCTCACCTCCTTCTAATCCTCCTCATCCTGCTCTTTCTCCTCGTCCTTCTTTAAATCTTGTAAAATCTGAATATGCAAAATGAAATAGAATTCTTTGCAAAGAAAGAGAATATTTTGCAAAGACCTTCTGATTATTAAGCGTAGCACATGCAGGACAGCCTGCAAGTCCCAAGTAGAGCTTGCAGTGCTCTCCTCACTGAAGCAAATGCATCTACTTTCCCAACACTAATGCAGGAGCACTGCAAAGGAGAGATGTACCCAAGTGTCCTTAACTTGAAATAACTTTAAAAGAGAAAAACTTTTGTTATCTAAGTTTGTATATTTTGTCATGCTAATTCATTGGGATGTTCGTACTAACAGATGCATCAACAGAGTGCTAGACATATCGTGGGTGCTTAATAACGCCTTATGATTGACAAACTCAAGGACTGATCTAGATAAGCCTTATTTCCTTGGAGTCCATTTTGCATTACTTAGGCGTCAGAAGACTGACTGCCAAGTCACAGGCTTCTCTCAGTCTTTGATCTGCATTTTGTCAGGCAAGACTGAGATTGCGGCATGAAAAAGCTCTATCAACACTGGCATATCTAACTCATTTAAAAGGATACTATTGCATCTTTTATAACCATAAAGTAATGTGGTTTCATACTGAAAATTTTAATTTATAGAAGGGCATAAAAATCACTTTAGTCCCAAAACTACAGAAAATATTTATTAAAATCTACCTTTTGTGAATGTTTTTTCTACAGTGTTGCATCTGTCTACTTATTTTCTATCTACAAATACATATGCCTATGAGTATAATATGAAAGATATTTGCATACACATCTATATATGTTTAATATAATATTATGATTTACTTCACATTGCAAGATAGTCATGAGACTCTTCTGTGGTATTAAGTACTGCTTTAAACTACCTTTCTGCATCCATTGTTTCAGCATTTCATTCTACATCTCCTATCTCATTCTCAACCCATTGAGCTATTTTCTGTTCTAAACTAATATTATTTATACTGATTAACATCAATCTAAGAACATCTGGGTGTGCTTTCCTAAAATTTAAGCAGAATGTCAAAATGCCAGTATAAAAAGTTTTAAAAAATAAAGCCCCATAGCTTACATATGCTCAATGATATTAATATCAAAAGCTTTATATGTACTTTATCAATGGTTTTGTTTTCTTCTAGGGTTCTGCTTGTGTTTTTCATATAAAATCATCTTTCTCATCCTGAGTCTGTATACCTATTTTATATATTTATAATTTGATTTATTTTAAAATATTCAATTTTGTATACAGTGACAATTTTTTGACATAGGTATAAAAATCAAATGTATTTTACTTTTATTCAAAGACCTAATCATTTTCCCAGTATCAATGATGGAATAAATCTTTGTTTTGTTATTAATTAAAAGACCAGCATTATCATTTCCTAAATGCTCATCTTTTAATTGCATTTTCTTCATTCCATCCTGTTCTATTGATCTATTGATATATGGATTTGTCTTTTTGATCATTATCTGTTCACTCATTACCTAGCCATTGAAGAGATGGCCTTCTGGTGATTAGTATTGATATCCCGTTTATAAAATGGCATCCCAGGTGTAACTCTTCAGGATCTCTATCTATCATACTCATTTAAAGTTAGAGAGGAACTTACACACCAAATTTTTTTGTAGAAATTATGGTGATTCTTGTTTTGATGGCCATACAAGGGAACAAGAATGTAATGTAGACAAGAGATTCTGGTAAGCTAAATTTCTCATTGGACCATGGCATTGTAAAAGAGGCACGCATTAAACAGGGGGTGACTTCATGTACTACTGTTATCTTCAAGCAACTCATTTTGTACCATAAGATCATTTTATGTAAACGAATTTCCATTATGAGGGTCTGTTTTCTATGGTTAAGAGGGAAAAAAAAAAACAGCTTTAAAAGAAAGGCTAACAAGAAAAATCGGAGATTTAGCAAGTCCAAGGATTCCATTGTAGGTGTTTACATTTATAAAAGGCAGGGGTTTTTTTTAGACATAAATTAAAATAGTTAAAAATGTGTCTAGTCATCTATGAAGTCAAAGTTGTTAAGTAGTTATTCTAGAATCTCATTTTTTTAGTGAACGAACCGTTTTGCCTGTTACAACTGAACTACAGCCATGAAAGCAATGAGAAGCTAACTAAACCCTTAAGGGGAAAAAGAAAAAAAAAACAAAACAAACCTTGCTTCTTGTCTTAGCAACACTGCTATTATCACATAGTGTGTTTCACATGATAAGCCATTCATTAAAGCATCACCTACTGTTTTTTCCTTCCACAGAACCAGCTAGAACATGATCTGTCTCTGCATGAAGACATTGGACCTCTGACCTTTTTTGTAGCTATTCTGGGCAAGTATAATAAACAGAGTTCACTAGGTTTCTGTAAATCTCTGATTATATTTACTGTGGAATCCAAGTGTTCATCTCAGGCAGAAAAAATTAAGGTTGATTTTCAAATATTATGTACAAACTGTAGCTACTAAGCATTCCATAATGAGCACTTTGGCAATTCAAAGCAAATTAGGGCTCCCACTAGGCAAGGATGACATGCACTACAGTCAAAGAGAGATGGTATATTGCTAATGGAGAATATTCACTGAGAATTTAAAGCAAATCCAGACAACACTGCCTACTGTAGTTTCAGAAGAAAATAAACTTAGTGCACTTCATTAGTGTGATTTTTGTGTCTGTCTTAACTATGCTCCCCTATTTTAATATTAGTTTATAGAACAACACTAATGAGTTATGGCCTAATATCAATGGGTGATTCTTTAGAAAGATGCAAAAGATAGAAAAAATAAATAAAAATAAAACAGTTTCTTCCTCATGTTCATCAGTGAGATACTCGTTCCATCTGCCAGAGCCTAATGCAGGAGTTGATTAAAATTAAGGAAGGAACTTTTTACTCTCAACCAAGCACAAAATCTAATCAGAACCACACCAATCACACATATGAAAGAACCAAGTTAGTTGCTAACTCATGACGGGCAATTTACTCACATTATTTAATTACACAGCAATGTGCATGTACAGAAAACATAAAGATAGGAGTAAGCATCAAGAAGTGTTAAGTTCATCAACATCCCTATAACACCGAGATAATCATGATTGATAAGCAAGATCTATATTTCTTAAGAAGTTTTATGTATATATCAATAAATATATGTTATAAAAACTATATGCAAATCTAATAGGTGTGTGTGTGTGTGTGTGTGTGTGTGTGTGTGTGTGTGTGTGTGTGTGTGTGTGTGAATGGGACTTTAAATGTCTTCTGTATTAGGGTTAGAGAAATGACTCAACAGTGAAGAATGCTTGTTACTCTTGCAGGGCATCAGAGTTTTGTTCCCAGCACCCATGTCCAGCCACTCACAGCCACCTGTAACTCCAAATTCAGGGGATCCAATATCCTCTTCCAGCTTCTGTTGGTATTGCACTCACATACACATTCTCTCTGTCTCTCTGTCTCTGTCTCTCTCTATATCTATCTCTGTCACACACACACAATTTAAAAATGACCTTTATGGATATATGTTAAGACACAAATACATTTTTACATAGTATGTATACTTACTTACAAAACAATTTAACCAAAAACATCTTTATAACACACATACCTATTTAAGTGTCAAAAGATAGAGTTAACTTTGGATGATATCCCATTATTACTATTACTTTTTTCACTATTGTTGAACATTGTTTTCAGTTTATTTTACTATTGTAATCAACATTTTAGTGAAAATCATAATAGGTTCCTTAAGAATAATGAAATTACTGGGTTAATGACTGTTCTTTCTGCCTTAGGAAGAATATTACTAACTATAATGTGTTCAAAAAGTTTGTATTAATTTTCCTTACTATTAGCAGTGTATTAGCCTTCCTCTCCTAAGCCAAGATGTGTCATAATTTCATCTGTAAGGAATACAAAGAAAATTTAAATTTTTTATATGCTTTATCCTACCTTTCATCATCAAATTTATTTTGCCATTGTTTAGTGGTAATGTTTCTTCAAACACTGCAGTTGGAATGACTTTTTCTCTGTGTCTTTGGCTTTAAGTTGGTTATGGTGGTAGAGTTTCAGTTGTACATGATCAACAAGAACAAGAATGCATTTTCTATGTTCAAATCTATCCATTATGGTGCCACACTGTGCAGCAGACATTTTACCCATAGCCTAGAAGGCCAATTATCTACATATGTACTTTTCCTCATCATCTTTTCCCCATTTAATCTCTGCTCACTCTGGAGCTAGTAATCCATGCTCAGTAGAACTGCTGCTCTTCAGATTGGTTTTCAGCAGTTTGACATGAGAATCTACTTTTCATTTTCAGAACTGCATTCTTATAGAATTAAGATGTTTTTCCATTAAGCACACAGTATTTTTGTTTATTAAAGTAGAAATGAATTAATTTATATAGGGTAGCCCATTCTTTCCATATTGAAGAATAAAGGTCTTTTCCGTTTATTGAATCTTAAGTCTCTCAATACAAGTGCAGTAGCAACTTGGGGAGCAAAGAGTTTATTTTGCTTATGCTTCCACATCACCCTCTGTGGTGGTATTGTGTTCCCCCAAATATTGTGCACCCAAATAAACTTATCTGGGGTCAGAGACAGAACATCCACAATATTAAACATAAAGGTTAGGCAGCGGTAGCACACGCCTTTATCCTAGCATTCCAGAGGCAGAAATCCATGTGTTCAAGGATACAGCCAAGCATGATGACTCGTGCCTCTAATCCCAGAATGTGAGCCTTTAATCCCAGGGAGTGGTGGTAGGAAGCAGAAAGGCATATAAGGTGTGAGGACCAGGAACTAGAAGAATTTGGCTGGTTAAGCTTTTAGGTTTTGAGCAGCACAGTTCACCTGAGAGCCATTTGGATATGAGGACACAGAGGCTTCCAGTCTGAGGAAACAAGATCAGCTGAGAAGTTAGCCAGGTGAGGTTAGCTATGGCTTGTTCTGTCTCTCTGATCTTCCAGTATTCACTTGAATACCTGGCTCAGGTTTGATTTTATTAAGACTCTTTAAGATTCATGCTACAACCCTCCATCATTGAAGAAAATAAGGCAAATCTTAGGGCATGAACCTGGAGGCAAAAACTGATACAGACATCAAGGAGGAGTGTTACTTACTAACTCCCAATGGCTTTCTTATAGATACCAAGACCACCAGTCCATGTATTGTACTGCCTATGGCAAGTCACACCCTGGCACATTAATCCTCAATCAAGAAAATGAACAGTAGGCTTTTCCACAGCATAATCTGACACAGTCATTTTCTTAGTTGAGGTTCCCTCTTCCCAAATGACTTAGGCTTGTGTTAAGTTGACATCAAATTAGCCAGCATAACTATAAAATAATTATTCAAACAAAATATGAGTTGAAAAATAGTAGCTTATGAAAAATTAGCTTTTAAATATTGCTTTCCCAAACATTGTTCCTACAATTTTATTGCCATACCCATAAATCAGTGTATTGCTCAACTTTCATTGGGGAAGCTTCTCATAGTAGATGACAACAGAAAGACTCACAGGTGGCCAGTTTTCAGAGAATAAAATCTTGTGAAAAGCTGAGTCCTAAACAGAATGTCCATATCACAACCTTCCTGTCAAGGTTCAGAGATTTACATAGAAGAGAGAACGAAAGGCTTGAAGGAGCCAGAAGTGGTGGATAACTGCAAGGAAACAGTTTTCCAGACCCAACAGGGCAGATGCGCATATTGAACTCACAGTGATTGTGACAGTTTGCACAGACTTGCACAAGCTCAAGACAGACAAAATCTCAGCATGGAGGAGAGGCAGTGATCACAAATTCCCATCCCTAGTACAGAGCTAGTGAAGTTTGATTGGTGCTAGGTGAAGGAAAGTCATATTTACCAATAGAGTGATGGTATATGAACCACACTCCAGGGTGGCCCCCATACCCAGAAGTAGTAAGCCAACACAAATCGGATCCTATTGGTTTTGTTCTCGTTTGTTGTTTTACTGTTTATTATTATTATTATAAGAAGATAATATAAAGTTGGGTGGGTAGGAGGTAGACAGAATCTGAGAAAAGTTGGAGGAGAGGAATAAATATAAAATATATTGTATGGAATTCTAAAAGAATAAATAAAAATATTATTTAAAAAAGAATAGTGTTTATGTTTCTGTGAATTACCTAAGAATGGGTATTTCATGTATTTGCTACTATCCTTGTTATAAATCCATTACACTTTCAACAGTGAGGGCATCTATTGGTGACACGCAATGTCCCCTAAAACATTTTATACAAATTAACAACCTTTTTATCTAAAACTTATGAGCATGGGTCTCAACCAATTACTATGATTATTCATAACCACGTGAACACTGTTACTAAGCAGCAATGCTTTTGCATATCTATTTATACTGAACTGAAATAGTTCACTCTGGGGAGATACTCCTTAAGACTCAGAAAGTGAACAAAAAAATACCAAAAGCAAACAAAGAAAAGCACACAAAATGGTGGAGTCTATTTTACCTTAGCCAACAGTACTCCTAAGCAATGGATTTTCCCTGAAGCATGGTTTGTATACTTAGTGTCATGCCACTGGAGAAAACTGTTTCTTTTTGGATTTGTTTGTTTGGATCTTTTAGAGAGAGAGAGAGAATATGAAGTTGGTTGGGTAGCATGGTGGGAAGTATCTGGAAAGAACTGGAGGAGAGGAAAGAATATGAAAATAGCCGGTCGGTGGTGGCGCACGCCTTTAATCCCAGCACTCGGGAGGCAGAGCCAGGCGGATCTCTGTGAGTTCGAGGCCAGCCTGGGCTACCAAGTAAGTTCCAGGAAAGGCGCAAAGCTACACAGAGAAACCCTGTCTCGAAAAACCAAAAAAAAAAAAAAAAAAAAAGAAAGAAAGAAAGAAAATATACTGGATGAAGAAAAAAATCAAAGCCAATAAAAACCCTAAAAAGATACGCTTGGAAATAAACAGTATCCTTCTGGGGCAGGAGGGGATGCAGGGAAGAAAGTAAATCCAACTCACAAGTCTTAGGAATTCCCCAATACAAAACAAAAAAATTGCATGGACACCGTCCAAAGATATGCAAGCAGTATGAATAGCTGGAAAGAGAGAGTTCTGCTGGGCAGCTGCAAGCTGTCTAGGTAGTTCCGGAGGCGAAGCTGTCAGGGCTCATCACCCCTGCTAGGGTGGGTTTTGGTGGATACAACTTCCCTTGAGTCATCTATGCTCTAGTAAGTAACCTCAATAAACTCACTGGATCTCTAATTAGGATTGGATAGTATCAGTTCTTTGGTGTCTCATTGGTGAGAACCCCTATTCTTAAATAGTTAGGTTCCTATACAATGTTACATATTTCCTATATGTCAAATTTGTACTCTTTACTACCAGCTTACAAGCTTATTTTGGTCATCTCTAAAAGCAAACACTGATGTAGATAAGGATTATGCTTAACTTGTAGTGATCACAGTAGTAAGTGTAGTAAGAGGATTCTCTGCCCAGAGTGTTTCCATCTAATCAAGCTCAGGCAGAGCTTTAAGCCCAGTGGAGTTCAGTCCTCAACTGTGCAACCTTCTAATTCAGTTATCCCAAAGAATGTATTTAACACACCTGTCTCAGCATCAACTTCCCATCTTTAAAATAGAGCTAATAATATAGGTTGACCATCACAGTTCAATATCGTGAATTAAAAACATTCTGAAATGTGAAACATTTTTCTGTAGAGGACCAGCCCCCACCATTATTTACCCCAGGGACACTTGAGGAATGAGAGATAAGAGACTTAGTTAAAAGTAAAGAGGGGAGAGAAAACACAGGAGACTCGGGTGGGCCTGGATCCTTACCCAAGGGCCCAGAACTTTATTCCAAAGGTCTATTTATAACAATGCCAAAGTGTGGAGCAAAAGACCTCCCCCTTGCTAGTTACAGTCACCTGGTACTCAGGCCCGTGGTCCAATCAACCTCTTATGCAGTCCTGCTGGGTATAGCCACTAGGTTTCCTAGTGGCTACAACAATTTTTGAGTGTTACCATGATACCAGAAGTGGAAAAGTCTAAACAACATTATGCTATTCACAGAATCATTTCAACTGTCACAAACTGTTACATTTGAATATATGAAATGGTCAGTGGTTAGAGACTGTCTCCAATCTCCAGCCTGGTTCTTGTCCCACACTCTGCAGAACAAAGAGTTCATGTGGGAGATACTTTGTTGTTAGAGATTAACAATTTTGAAACCAGTAAAACAGCTTGAAACGGATTGCCACATGGGATTCACGGAAAAGAAGTTTGACCTCTGAGTAGCGCTCAGATGCTAGCCACTAAGGCTCTGAAAAGTGTTAATGTCAAAGCTCTTAGGGGCTCCGAGTGTGATCCATCAGCAGTTCTTTCCAGAGCAATTCAATGTGTTACTCTCAGAATTAGCAGGTGCAGATCTCTGTCTCTGGAAGATTTTGAAATCTAGAGTCCCAGGTCACTGATGGCTGAGACAGGAAAGAATCCCTCTGCCTGAAGCTACTGAGAGAGTCCTGATGCTGGCTACACCGAACTCTCTGCTTGGGCAAAAACATCAGGGGTAGAGAAATAGTGAATCCATCTCCAGTGAACTACCTGCTGGGCCGAAGAAGCCTCCCTGGCATCTGCCTCCTCATCTTGGGTGAGTTAGCAGCCACAGGAGCTTCTGGGATTGGCCCTGGCCAGAGAAGCAGCAAAACAGGAGTTTTCTGTGTCTTCCTTTAGTGTGGAGATACTCAGCAAAAGTGGTTTTTAAAGTCACCTAACAGCCAAAGGTATTGAGGATCGCCTGGGCTGACTCTTAGCTGCATCCAGGCAATCAGGGAGAGCGGTCAAGAAGTGACCATCCGTTTTAGAGGCTATAGAGCTCTTTTCAAACTGCTGCTTGCTGCTTTTCCGGCTTGGTCACACTCTGGGATTTGGCTGCCCCAAAACTGGGGACATTGTGCTGTCTTCAGTCTGGGTTTTGTTTGTCCTTCTGCTCCCCTGCCCTCAGGGCTTGTGTTTCCTGCCTATGATGGAGCCTCACATCTATGGAGGCAGGAGACTCAGCACCAGGCGCCCTTCCTATACCCATCAATCATGGTCAGGATCTAAGTGTCTGTTGGAAATTAAGCAAAGGAATTAAGATATCCAACATCTGAAAACTCCACAATTAGAAACATCTCTGCTCCTGAACATTTGGAATAGGTAGTGTCAATTTGTAATTTAGAACCCCTATAGTTGGTTTATGTAAGGATTAAATTAGTTAATGCATGTAAAATCCTTACTGGCACATAGTAAATATTCAATAAATGTTAGCTGTTAGTCTTATGATTACATAATTGAAAATATTATTGTATAACAATTATGCTAATTGATACTAATTACATTTATTAACGCTGTTGCTAAATCAACATTTTTTTTCATACTGAACATTCATTTTCTCTATATGACATGACTTTAGTAATATTTTCTTTTCTAGCTTTTTTAGATTTTGTCAGACAGATGTGAATCCTTTTGGTACACGGAAATCAGAGCATCTCCAGGTGTGGCAGAAATAAAAAAGAGAGCTTTATAGTTTGCAACACACTTGCACATTTTGTAACCATTTACCTATATATTACCACAAGAAAGCATTGCAATAAAATGCTTCCTGAGAGCATTCATTTAAAGGGAAAATGTACTTGAGACTTTGGGGCTTGAGAATTGCCTTTTATTTATTGGTCCAATAAAAAATATCATATTATCTACTTCATCTACTTTTCCTGCAAGGTGCAATATCATTATGGATATATTTTCTATGCATTTGTGGATTTTATCTTTATCTAATTCAACTTAAATAGCAATTTAATTCAAGAAATCTGGTTCAAATGAGAAAAAAAACATGATCATTTTGTATTTCTGAAAATCTGCTGTATTTTATTTGGAAATGGCATTGCAGCCGTTACCAAAGCTGTGCTATTTGTTTGAGCCTGTTTTGTGGAACCGATTCTGATATAGATGCTTTTTAAATTCCTTTTTTCTGTTTGATTTATTTACATTTTACCATTTCTCAAAACTCCCCATTTCTCATATCTAAACACTCCTGTTTCTTTCTACCAAATGCTGATCTAATTTCAAGTTTGATTTTAATTTTATTAATGAATTTGAGTTAATGTCCTCATTTTTATATAAGTAATAATTATTTATGGGGTTAAAACAGTGAGACATGCCTCTGTGGGTGTCAATTAAAATCGACCCAACTTTTTCCTCCTACCCATAACTGCGCTGACCCCTTATTATATAATATAAGTTTAACATGACAGCATAAGACTTAAAGACAAGCTTTGTCAAAGAAGGTCAGGACCCCATTAAGGGTGGAGTTTTAAACTCAAAGGCTAACAAGTGCCAGTCAGGGAACTCAAATGGATGAAGTTAGCATGTGATTACACAAATAGGAAATGAAGATCTCAGGGATTAGAGAAAGAGATGCCTCATTTACAGGGTCAGCTACAAAATCCGGTGTGTTCACCTCACTTCCAAGCAGCAATGTTTGTTTAGGATGTCTGCTCTTGGATTTGGGATTGTTGGTTTTTTTTTTTGTTGTTGTTGCTTGTTTTATTTTTTGTTTGTATATTTGGATTTAAAATGTTAAATATTTCCAACTTTAAATACTGGTTCACAAGTCACACAGTAATTATCAAACGTCCAAGGCTCTGGGCCATCTCCAGCATGCCTGTATTTTGTTAGTAAATTTTTTTGGAGGTAGCCTTTTATATAACATAAACTTAGAGTCTGAAGGAGGCATCTAGACAACAAATGTTTTACATTTTATAATTGAAAATATCTTCTCTCTACAATTCTCCTTATATCAAATAAAATTTAAAAATTTCAATATTTTACACAAAGAAATAGATACATTTTTAAGCTATGTATTTATATTACTTTAAATTTATTATCCTCTAGACTTCGATTACCTACCAAAAGCTAGCCAGATTAAAGATTTTTTTCTGGTGTGTGTGTGTGTGTGTGTGTGTGTCTGTGTGTGTGTGTTTGTATTAGTATGGAACTAATATTGGGGCAAAATCTTTCCTTATTCTTCCTTTGCTATATAGCTTGTTTTTAGACTTATACCTTACTGGAGGTTAGCTAAAACTTTATATATAGAACTGTACATTTAAGACCCACAGTCAGTAACATCACGGAATGGATGTCAGGTGTAGTTAAAAAAAAAAAGTCTATAAATACTCAAAATATAGGCTCAAAACTACAGTTCACCACAGTTGTTTCAAGTAACAAAAGCATTTAGCCTTCAACCATCCAGGGCACCCATGTGATGAGTCTGGGGACAAAAGTCACTTATACAGAGAGTTTTTCAGATTGTTGCACTTTCTTTTAGACTTTGCAGATTAAGAATGGTAAGGAAGGCCAGGCGATGGTGGCCTGCACCTTTAATCCCACCACTCAGCACTCTGTAGGCAGAGGCAGGAGGATCTCTATGAGTTTGAGGCCAGTCTGATCTGTAGAGCAAGTTCCAGAAGAACCAGGGCGACACAGAGAAACAGAAAAAACCTGTCTTGGGAAGAAAAACAAAGCAACAATAAAATCGTGGGAGAATTCACTTGGCTAATTGAGACCATTTGTCTCATTTTTATTTCTTACCAGTTCTCCAGAATGTAAGTGTGCCCATTTACCTTCTCTGTACCTCTTCTTGTACGCTCTTTCTGGTTTAGGTTTTGTGTAAGTAGTTTATTCTGTATGGTATGTTCTGAGCCTAGATTCCTTATTATTTGAGGAAAACCTTTGTATGTCCTTTCTTGCTGTTTCATATATCATAAGGAGGTGACCAAAATCGTGGGAACATTCCTATCTCAAGGGCTGGTGCCGGATTGCCCACAGTCACTCAATAGCTAGAGCTGAAAGTTATTCTTTTCCCCTCTGAGTGCATTTTTTGGATTGAAGCAAAAGATTTGAAATAAATGTTTAGTTTTCCCATTAAATTAGTGTTTATTTATTAAGTAAATGAAGCCAATGTGTGTCTAACATTCCATCTATTTATCTAACTAAAATTGCAGATTTTTCCTGTCTCACTTCAAACAATTAGCAATGCATCTAGAACATTAAAAGGAATTTTATGTGGATTTTTATTTCCATTATCAAACATTCTTAAGTAAACAAACTAAAATTCATCACCAACGGAGTGCACCTAAAGAAACTGAATATTGACAGGTAAGTCATACATTGCACAAGCAGGCATCCAGATGTAGAACAACCCTGGGGGAAATTAGGACCAGTCTCACTGCAAGAGGAGATAGCTGCATCCTACAGTGAAGACAGCTGCATGATGCTGGACTGTTGTAGCTGGTTGCACAGAAGTAAAGGTATGCTTCCCTGCAACCACCCAGATTCTTAGAGTACCCTCCTTCCCTTTTCCCTGTTAAGTACTGGAGCACAATCCTTCTAAAAGGAGTACTCCACATTTTACTTTATAGTTTGTATTTTATTATTTTTTCTGATAAATTAAATTCAACATACTTCATTTGCTACCAAGGGCTGAAGATCATTTGTTATCACTGTAGGTTCTCATTTCATATTATTTATTCATAATAACACATGTCTGTTTATAATTAAAAGCAGAAACTATTACAGTCATGAGATATAAATAAATGAACATCATCTATACTACAACTAAAAACCAATTTCTAATGATTCAGATGTGTCAATATTTGTTACCACTCAGTGATAAAAATATTCCAAAATGCATTAACCAGTTGCAATGAGAATGAAGAAGAGAGATATGCACCTTGAAAAATGGAAATTTTACCAAGTAAAGTTTTATTTTATTTTCTAAGACAAATGGAGGCACAAAAGAAAAGACTAATGCCTTTTCATCAGAGAGCAATTCAGCAAAAATGTGGGGACACAGTGTGTCATCACTGGGTCAGAATGAGGGAGATGGGAATGAAACAAAAAAGTGAGGAGGAAGTTAAAGCTAGATTACAATGTCATGTTAAGTTCATACTTTTGTTGCTGCTTTGAAAGCCAGTAGCCATCCATCCTGTACCATACAGAATAATATGTGGCAACATAGACAACTAGCTGAGGAGAAGGTAGACACAGGACCCTCACAAGTCCTTCCCAGGTTGATTTCCCACATCTAACAATGTAATCCTATCTTTGATTATAGTCTCAACCCAATCTCACAGTCTCATGTTCTGTATCTGCCCACGCTGCAGATAGACATCCATGCCAACCTGCTACTGATTCTTTCCTTTTTAAAACACAAAAATATTGCCATTGGCAGGCAGGCATGCTAGGTTTTGCTCAACCTGCATTCCTGGATTACTGTATCCTTTTTTACTCAAGCACCTTCCACATTCTACAGCCAAGCACATACTAGCCTCTCACTCCACTAAGAAGCAAGAAGGAGGCAATGAGAAAACAAACTTAGGACACCATATTAGCATACCTATCAATCTATCAACAGCTGAAATTGTATACTTTGACCTCAGATTTTTTAATTACTTCTTTTAGTATTTAGGATTATACTATAATTACATCGTATCTTCCTTCCCTTTCCTCCCATTTGCTGTCTTTCAAATTCATGGATTCTTTTTTCATTAATCATTGTGGCACATACACATACATACATATACATATATGTTAATATGTATTTGTGTACATTTAGGAATATATGTATATGTACATATATACATGCATATTTCCATAAATACAACATACTTCATCTATATTACGTTGCTTGCATGCATGGTTTCAGGACTGACCATTTGGTATTGGATAATCAGTTAATGTGCTCTTCCCTGGGGAAGACTATTTCTCCTTTGCTCAGCATTCCTTACTTGCCTGTAGCTCTTCATGTAAGGTTGAGTCCTCTTGGGCTTTCCTCTGTCCACTTTATTATGTCTATTGTTATTGTCCTTGTTCCACTATTATTTGGGCAGTCATGGTGAGACTTCATACCTGTGGATTCTGACATTCTAGGAGACACAGTCTTCCAGATAAATCTCTCATGCTCTGACTCTTAGTTGCTACCCACTCTTTCCAAATGTTCCATGAGCTGTAAGTACAGGAGTTTTCTTGCAGATGTATCCACTGGGATAGTTCTCCACAACTCTGCATTTTGACTGGTTGCGGTTTTCTGTAGTGGTCTCTGCTGTAAAGTGAAGATTCCTTGGTGAGCAGTAAGGACTACACTTATCTGTGGGTATTAGGACAAGTACTTAGAATGCTGCTAGATATTATGTTCATTTAATAAATGTTCTCTTCTAAGATCCACGACTTCACCATCTCTGGGTTGTTAACTAGTTTTCCAGTGCCAGCCAGGCATGATTTCCCTCTTGTTGAGTGAGTCGTAAGTCCAATTAGAGAACTGTTGGCTAACATTTCTCCCTTAGAGTTATCATGCCCTGAGAAACACTATTTTGAGGCCAGGGCTATCTAACAGACTCAATACATACAGCCTATTACTGTTGCCTTTGGTTAGCCCCAGGGTTAGAAGGCAAGTCTGATTGCTGAAGACATCGTGCACTTCAGAAACAGGGCTCCCGAGACCCCTAAGGTGGAAGTGACCTGAAGACCCCTCCCTGAGGACTGGTTCCCAAGGTACCAGAAGAAAGCATGCAGGCTTCCAAAGGAGGGAGTCAACCAACAGTCCTACCCAGACTGACACTTACAAACCATATCAAGGACTAACATGGCATCTATTATAGTGGTTTATTTTTTGTTTTGGTTTGGTTTGATTGTTTTGGTCTGAAAAAAGTGTCTTCCATCCTGCATTTATCTTCCTCTCCCTCCTTTAATTAGAGCCGCCTTAATCCACTTCCTTCATCAGAAAATCTGTACTCTGCTATCCCCTCCCTGCCCCCACCACTGCCGCCTTGGATGTGTGGTCCCCTCGTATTTTCCTGGTTTCTGAACTTATTCCATGTATATACTCACATCTGAAGATTTGGAGCTAGGAGCCTCAGATGAGAGATAATGTGATGTCTGTTTTTTTTTTTTGGGGGGGGTGGGGGATCTGGGTTACTTCACTCAATATGATTGTCTTTAGTTCAATCTATTTTCCTGTACAATTCATGAATTCATTTTTCCTTATAGCTGAATGTTATTCTGTTATATATGCTAAAATTCACACAGATACAATAATATAGAGCAGTAAACTTGGTCATAGCTGAATTTTAAACCCAACTGTCCCCTCTAACTCACTTAAACTCAGTAAAGTAGAACTAAACCTCTTTGTCAACATCGTATACCAACAATTATCTTCTCCTACAAGGTTAAGGATTTACTATTTTGACTCCCATTGGCTTGGAAGCATGTTGTTATTCATATAATCTTATTTTTTCCTAAATATTATTTTACTACTTCGTCAGTCCACAGAGACATTTCTCATAAAGATTGTTAAAAATTGCAGCAATCGATTTCTCTCTGTCTGTTCTCACAGCAGCCCATGTAGCAAGATGCTTCATTAGAGGACTTGTTGATGGAATGCTCAGTCAGGCCTCCCATTAGCTCTATCTTGTTACATTCTTGACTTGTGAGTGTTCTCTCCATTTGGCTTCCAGGAGGACACACTCATGATTTTTTCCGTGTTTGCTTCTTCACAAACTTTTTTTTTTAACTTTACTAAGTTTCCCTCTTCTTTCCAGTCTTGTAGTAATAGATGTGGTAGAAATTCAGTGCATTACATCTCCTTCTTTTAATCCATACTCATTCCCTGAATGATCGTATTGGACGGATGATTTCACAGATTATCTCTAGAGTTGTGTACTTTAAACTATTCTTTCTCAAACTGAGATTCCAGTGGGATATGGGTGGTGTATTTCTGTAATACGTACTGAGTGGGGACAGGGGCAGGGGATGCAGGTACATAATCAGTTAAAAGAGAACCTAAACCACAAAGCAATACCCCAAAGCACAAAAACAGCAATAATGTCCACAAAAAAATGAGAGTCCATTATTCAAATATTTTGCACTACTTTCCTGACCCTACAGATATTAACATAGGTTAAAAACTGGAGACAGTGGCCGGGTGGTGGTGGCACATGCCTTTAATCCCAGCACTTGGGAGGCAGAGGCAGTCTGATCTCTGTGAGTTTGAGGCCAGCTGGGTCTATAGAGTGAGTTTCAGGAAAGGCACACAGCTACACGGAGAAACCTGTCTCAAAAAACCAAAAAAAAAAAAAAAAAAAAAAAAAAAAAAAAGAAAAAGAAAAAGAAAGAAAGAAAGAAAGCAAGAAAGAAAGAAAGAAAGAAAAAAGGAAACAGTTTAGGAAGAATATATACCAGTTATTGCTAAACACCTTCAGTATATCCTAAGCAATTCTTATGAAACTAAATAATAATAATACATAAGATTTTGGTGTGTGTTTTTATGTTTTTTCTTGTCTCCTTAGTTCAACCATGAAGAAGAGAAAGGGTAAAGGAAGTAAAAAAAAGTTAAATTATCTAGGGAGATAAAATATTTGTTTTTATGTGATTCACTATTTTTCTTTTCCTCCAAAATACTTCCATAGAAAACAGCTTCATAGTTTTGCTCGAACCAACTTAAAAATAAAAAAGTAGCATTCTCACTAGATCTTCATCTGCTGACAATCAGGAAAAAATAAATAGAATTAATTGATTGGTTGAGAATTCTTTGGTGTAACATTTGTAAAGCATGAAAAATTTGCATAGTTGCTATTTAAACGGGCTGGATAATAACAGTTTCTAAGAAAATGAATGAGGAAGAAAGGCCTTTTAACCCCATGGCTGCATATACTTATATAAACTCCAAACTGCAAATCAACTCTGAATTACTCATTATTTCAGCATCCATGTTTCCAGTCGATATTTTCTATTGCCAAAATGCCTTTTCCATGCAGTTGGAGTTCAACTGAATTTCATACAGTTTTGCTGTCCACATAGATACCCATTAAAAGTGATTACTATTTAGAAATTTTAAAGAATGTATATGTGTAATTTGGCTGATCCAGTTAACAGATGTCTCATAATACTTTTGTACCAATTCCTTCTGATGTTAGCAAGATTTCTAGATAAAGACAAAATTACCCTTTGCCACCTTTCAGCTTGACAGACACACTAATCTCTCTCTCTCTCTTTTTCTGAGTGGTGTGTGTGTGTGTGTGTGTGTGTGTGTGTGTGTGTGTGTGTGTGTGTGTGTGTGACATTTAGTTCTGCATTGGGAAAAAAACCCAACATTGGGGAAAAAAAAAACAACTTTGACCATTCTTGTTTTCTTATTTGAAATGCTGGCGTTACTATTAACATTAAGTAAGTGATTCATAATTTGTTAGCTTGACCCACAGTTTTGGGTGCAAAGTTAAACAATTTACAAACCAAACACCTAATTTTTGTATTGTATTTCATTTCTGACTACATATGGATATTTGCTTTGATGAGATGAGAGAAAGGGAGTTTTAGAAAGCCTCAGTGATGCTTTCCCAAAATTGAGCTGGTTGGGCTGTCTTTCTACCCTATCTTCATTGCTATTTGTACTCACTAGAATAATTAACAGCAGGAAAAACTGTTCTACCTGTGGTTTGTAAGTGTTTACTATCATGTGACATAAAAGCTTACCATAGTAAAGGGAAATTATTTCCTAAAGAGAGATTTCATATCTATAAATGATTTTAGGCCTGTATATCACTTATACATCTCCTTTCAGAATTATAAGACTTCTATATTTTCTGAATCTAGGCATGAACATCTTCTTCATAGATTTCCCTCAACCCCATAAGATTACATTTCAGCGATAACAACTCAAAAGATAAGCTTTCAAATATTTACCATCCAGAAATTACACTTTGAGTATAGTACTGAATAGTCAATTTGTCCCAATTTTTTATATTATATTTCTTTTTAAATTTTATTTTATATTAGAGATTTTCTAGTCATTTTACATATCAGCCACGGATTCCCAAAGTGTCTCAGCATAGGCCCTAGGCCCCCAAAAGCCTAAAAAGTTCCATGCACCAAGGACAGGTCCCGGTCCCACTGCCTGGGGGCCTCCTAAACAGTTCAAGCTGACCAACTGCCTCACTTATCCAGAGGGCCTAGTCTAGTTCCATGGAGGCTCCTCAGCTTTTGGATATTATATTTCTGATGTTAAAATTCATTTCATCTCAGACAAATCTCCTCTAGAACAACAGGAAATCCCAAAAGATTTCCTTTTTATTTCAATGACAAAAGCCAAAATTTTGTCTTACCATCACCAAAACTAATTGTGATCTTCAACTAAAGGGTTCAATAGCACCTGTCCTTCTTACTAGAGACACAGTTATTAGGCTTTTTTGGAAATAGAGCATTGATGTTTATAAAGGTTTTAACAAAACTAAAGTGGAAAAAAAAGGAAATGAAGAAAACGCATAAGGCACTGTTCTGTTTCAGGAAGGAAAGTGCAGGTGATGCTGGTGAGAATCCAGCTGCCCTGTCGGCTCCAAGTTCCTTCACAGGTGTGCACAGTGCAGGTGCTGGGAATGTTCAAGCGAGAATGGGACTTAGCCCAGCAGCAAATTTGAGTTCAGCCATTTAGACAGGAATCTCCTCATGAGGAGGGAATTTAATTTACTAGAATTAGATATGATGGGGCTCTTACCTAAGAGATAACAATTGGGAATAATTGCCACTAATGCACTCAGACTTGGACCACCTGGGCTCAGAAACTGTAAACTCCATGATACAGTTTACAGTTGATTAATCTTTTATTTTAGTGTATTTTTGAGACAGGATCTTACTAAGTAGACCTGCCATGCTGAGCATTCACTGTGTAGTCAGGCTGCCCTTAAACTCACAACAGTCATGCCTCAGGCTTCTGAATGGTGAATTATAGGCAGGTGCCACTGTGCCTGGCTTAGGTCTTTATCTTAAGCAATTTGGACATATCATAAGTTGGAATAATAACAGTGATATAATAAATATATAAGTATGTATCTACATATATTTATATAGAAAAATATCCATATCTATTGAAGATGAAATGAATTCTAATATATAAGATATATATATATATAATTATCATCAAATAGCTGTATTATTATGATTCATATTTGAGCTTTGACTCTTTAGCTAATTATTTGCACCATTTAATCATGGATAGAGGATATTCATGATTTTAGAAAAGACATGAATAGAGTAGAGTGATTGTTTTTGTTCTGGATAAAATGGAAACAGAGTATTAATTTATGTGCACAGACTTCAGAAATGTGATCTGATCATCAGGGGTATGGTGGACTCTTATCAAATCAAGATTGAACCCGAATGTGCTATGTCAATGTCATGTATATTTTCATAAAGGATTCTTGACTTATGCTCATTCTCTTTAGCCAAATTATTTATTATAGTGTTCTGTGGAAATCATAAAATCCAGAAAAACAGCATCCAAAGGAAGAAGAAAATCAAAACAGTAAATAAACAACATAAAATAATTATGTTACCCCCTAATTAACAATAGCCCAGCCCATTTCTCAGTAAGGGGTACTCTTCTTCACATGCCTGTCAATACTACTTAGAATTTAAACCAGCAACAGACGAAAGGAAATTCCACTGGGTTTGAAGTGTCTTGAATTTACTCTCTAGTATTAAAATTACATTCACTCTATTTCTGATAGATTAGCCATAACTCAATTCTTATGAGGGCTGAGTAAGTAAAACACCCCCACACCTCTCAAAACAATATGTGATGGATAACGCAAAAAAACACACACTACATCACCTGCTGAGTTATAGCTATAAAATAAAACCTGTAGTAGCAATTTGAGATTAGCATTCCACAATTACCTAACATTTATTAGTTCTTTTAAATGTTTTATTAGAATTGAAACAACCAATATTTGCTCATGTTTCATTAAATCCCATTTTCAATGTTCAGCTCAAACCTAGTGATGAAGGAGGGCCCTTTGAGCTTAGTGGTAATATCATCTAAGCCTGAGAATAACAGAAAAGACTTCAAAGTCAACATCTCTTTGGTCTAAGGTAACAAGAATACCTGAATAATTACTCAAAATTATAATACTAATAAAACATGAATAAAGAACCACTTATAGTTCATCTGGTATGAATTATTTTAAGTACGTCTAATAAAAAAAGCTTTAAAAGAGCATTAGCAGAATTTATTTAATTGCGGTGTGTTCAGGGCAGAGTTATATTATGTACCTGTGGATTTTCAGAATCACACACAATCTTATAGTTAATGTGTATAATCAAACAGGAAAATAACAAAACTGGAAACTATTCTTCAATGGTAAATTTTAGCCCACTGAGCTGTCAATTGTGGATGGATTCATGATTGATCAGAATAATATACAATGGCATGGTGTAATTCTTTACTGTGATGTTGTAAAATGGAGTATTGCTTCTGTTATTTTATCCAGTTTGCTTTTATATGACAGGGTTTATTGTGCGTTATGTTGTAGCTCATTCCTCTGTTCACAATGCCTACTGATGTGTAATTATGACTTGTCTGAACAGTAAGAAGGAGCAATATGTGAAAGGAAATCTGCAAACACGCTTGATTTATGAGTTCTGATACTATATTACAGACCTAATCTGCCTGCTTAACTTAGCTTCAGGCTCACTTACTGTACAACAGGCTTACCATTAGCCATGTCGCAAGTTGTGGAAGATTTACTCTGAAGGAGTCACTGTACCTTTTCTTTAATGATTTACTCATAATTTTAGTTACAGGTAAGCCGATATATTATTGATTTTGTAAAGAATTCATATGATGGAACAACCTTCTGTGACACAAAGAACAGTAAGTGGGATGTTTCTTCCTTGTTTAATGTCATAATGTTGCTGCTTATGTTCTATGATAAAAATCAGCCAGTCTTCCCTTTTCTTGGTGCTACAACTATGCTATGAGACCCTATTTTGATCAGGGGCATCTGATTTTTTTTTCAGCAACCAAAATCAGAAATGACTAGAGATGAACAAATGAAAGCAAACCCATAAAGCAGTGACCTCAGTGTCAGCAAGGAACGATGTAAGCAAATTTGCCTTTTGAGAAGCTCATTCACAAAGACACATACAGCTGGAGTTAAGCATCACAGTGCAGTTATTGGAGCCTAGCGCATTCAATTCACATGCTTTTAGTAAATTAAAGTTATAAATTACCCTTTGATTCCTCAGATTCAATCTAAATCACCAATATGAAAAATATTCTTCTCCAAGCCTTATTTGTGACCAGGTTTTGCTAAATGTCTAAGGGAAAAGAAAAACAATTTGAAAAATCATCTGCAGCTCATACTTCAGTATGAAATAAACAGCTTTATGCATAAGGACATGCAAGCATCCATGACTCATTACAGAAGTATCTTTAAATGATATCAACAAGATGATTTTTTTATTCCAGATTTTTTTTTAAATCCTGTCATTTATATGATTTTTGAATTGTCTTTTGTTCTGCTATTTTCCTATTTCTTTTCATTTCTCCTGAGTATTGCCTCCATAATCAGCAAAGCCTGCATTTTTGGAGCCAATGAACAAAAGTATAAATTACTAACTGATTATGTCATGACCACTACAGAGTTCCAAAAGAGCAGGACAGAAATAAACTCATGGCGGACAAGGGAAAGCTGCCATCAGCTCACAAGCATCCTCAAACTTGTATAATTTTTTGAAAGTTATTCAGAACAACGATCTTTTATGAAAAAGGCAGCCTATTACATTTGAGATTTGCAAGAATTTGTTTTGCAAAATATTTTGGTCATTTTATGTTAATGAATTACTTAAGTTTCTAATTCTCAGTATGAGAGAAAAATTTAATTTGGAATCAAGAAGGTAAACTCTTGCTTCACTAGCAAGGGCTTCACTTAGTAAATATGTGACCTTGATGGTGGGGATTATTTGTAGTTGGACATCACTACAGATAGTGTCTGTTAAACTGTACAGATGATACTTACTGAATACAGTAAAGGTTTGACTAGAGGGAGACAGCACAAAATGTGCCCTCTCTACAAATCATCAAATCACCCTTAGCAATTTTAATGGATTGTAGTCATAACCAAAACTGCTTGTGTGTACTGTGGATTCAAGTCAGCATCTTTTAACTTTGTGATTGTGAACTCTTTCAATTTTTTTCCTTCTTTTTGTTCAACTATTGGTGTCAAACTAGGTATGACGCCCCATTCTTTTAGAATGGGCCCAGAAACCATGCACCATTCTCACCATGGAGTTCAAAGTTATCATGGTTCACATGCAGAATCGATGGCAAATCTTTTTATACAACCATTCCAATCAGTCAGACCCCCTTCCTCATAAATAAATGGAGCTATAACCAGTTAGTTATATAAAGATAGTGAACCAAAACCAAAGCAACGCTCTTGGTAAGAAGTGTTTGTTTTCCTATTCTCAATAGCAATCTCACATCTGATAAAACTACATGCATTTTTAAGAGAACATATATTTGCTCTAACTCTCAGCACATTTTAATAATATACTCCATATGACGACATATTTATGACCACAAGGCTATATTTTCTGGCCTCTTCTGACCTAAAATCTCATATTATGGTCACTGTACCCCAAATCCTGGTTGGATAGTGCAGTCTCATTTAGGGAAACTGATTTTATCAGTGTTTAATAAAATCAAGGTGTCATTGTGTTGCAATACACAAAGTGCAAGTTTAAACATTCTTATTCAAATATCCAAAGCTTCACAAAGAAAAGAAATTTATTATAATGCCCAAGATTTTGTTTCTTTCAGAGAATAATTAAAATAGCTTTTGCTTTTCTTTAGGGGTTTCCAAATTTCTAAATTGATAAATTTGAAAGAACTAAAGACCAGAAGGATAACAAGGCCTTCCCCAGTCAGTCAATGATTGTAACATTGTAGCTATTTGTGTTACAAATGATCACACTGTACAAGAAAAAATAATCATCAACCTTTAAAAAAGACTCCAGGTACAACTGTCACATTGTTTAGCATTGCTACTTTCTCTCCAAAAATACATATGTGTAGGATTTATCACTATCATCATCAACATGATTAAGACCACCTCCACAACCCCTAGTCACTTTCCATCTCACCAGGCTTTCTGTTTTAAATTACTCTTTGTATCTAATGTCATTATCACAGTGGTCATCCAGCTCTTCAGACATGATATGGCCACATGTACATATAAAAATCCTGAGTGTGGACTTCACTTTCCCAATAGATGCATCTCCCTTCTGTCACTCCTAATCTCTCCTTATCCCTTTATGGAAACAAGGTGTCATACTTTCAAGAATCCCTTTCCTAGCATCCTGCTAGACTCAACTCCTTTAGAAGAGAATTTAAAATCTGCATCCTTAGGGAAATCTTTCCCAATTAATAGAGATTTGTTATGCCATTTGCATCATTCTTTGCCACCTAATCAAGCCTAAGCCCTGTGTATAAACAAGTACAGCAATGCAGCTTAGGAATCCAATATTATTATGTTCCTTCCTCCGCAATTTGTTATTTGATGTGTATTATGTTTATGCTTGCATTTCACTAAGTCTTAAAGGCTAAGGAACTAAGACCAGCTATGCTCTGGGAACACAGCATATTAGAGTGGAGTCATTCACTTCCCGCGCATATTGCTTTTCTTGATAATTATTTGATAGCAAGACACATATATTAGAACGTAATTAGGTAAGAAGCATCTACTTGGAGTGACTCTTGAAAACAGAAGACTAAGAAGCTTTTGAGATGAGAAACCTATCATTTAAGCAATAATGCACAGAGATGGAAATTTTATAAAACTATAGTCAGTGGATTTTTTAAAATTAGCCATTGAAAACAAGAGGCTATAAAATAAGGGATAAGTTTTAGAAACACAAGTAAAAGCCAGCATGCTCTAAACAAAATGATAATAATAAAAATAACAGTAATAAAACTACTCATATACAAAGCAAGAACTTACTGTGCTGTTAACCCAATAATCAGTATTTTACACAGACAGAAAATAATCACAGTGTCACACTCAGAAAACACACAGCACTCATGATGAAGTATCTGTTTGTCATGTAATATGTAAAGAGGATGGTGACCATTATCATCAGTGTGTACCTGAAAGAAATACTGTGCTTGATAGGTACCTGAATGCTCTGCAGTAAAATAGGCATTGGTGCACTCCAAAATCTAATCTGTAGTGCCTGCTCCTCAGCCCACCTGCACCTAGTGTTAGGGTCCTAGCCACATTCTCTGTCTCCTGGACATACACACACTACTATCAACAAGAAGCAATATTTAGAAAAAATATTATTTGAAGTTTTAGACTTTGTCTTTTAATTTGTATTGTCAAGTAGTAACAGTGTTCTCCTTTAGACCACCTTGTGGTTGAATTAGCAGAAAATATTTTCAAGATGATATGTGTATCTGAGCACTGTATGTTTGTGTGTGTGTGTGTGTGTGTGTGTGGTAAAAGTTCTTTATATAAATAATAACTTTTCTTTAATAAAAAATAACTTTTTATTAAAAAATATTTTCTTTCCTTTTACATACCAACTCCTGTTCCACCCACTTACCTCCACCTCACCCTCATCCTCTCCTCATAGAGAGTAAGGCCTCCCTTGGGTAGTCAACACAGGCTGTTATACCATGTTGTGGGCAGACCTAGCCCCTCCCTCCTGCATCAAAGCTAAGCAGGCCATCACACCATAGGGAATGGGGTCTAAAATAGCCAGTTCATTTGCTCCGGATAAGTCCTGGTCCCATTGCCAGGGGACCCACAAACACATCAAGCCACACAACTTTCACCCACATTCAGAGGTTCTAGTTCAGTCCCATGCAGGCTCCCCAGCTGTCAGTCCAGAGTCCATGAGCTCCCATTAACTTGGGTCAGCTCTTTCTGTGGTTTTTCTCATCATGATTCTGACACCCCTTGCTATTATAATTCTTACTCCCTCTCTTCAACTGAACTCCGGGATTTTGGCCAAGTGCTTGGCTGTGGGTCTCTGCATTTGCTTCCATCAATCACTGGATGTAGGTTCCATGATGACAACTAGGGTAGACACCAATCTGAGTACAGGGGAAGGCTAGTTCAAGACCCTCTCCACCATTGCTAGGAATTTTAGCTGGGGACAATCTTGTGAGTTCCTGGGGTTTTCCCTAGCTACAGATTTCTCCCCATCCCCTTAATGGTACACTCTGTCAAGATATCTTTTTCATTGCTCTCCCTGAGAGAGGGAGGGATAAGAGTTCTCTTAAGACAGGTTAGGAACTGGGTAATTTAAGTTATAACTGAATAAACCAAGCACAAAGATGTTGTACATATTAGTTAGTAATATACTTTTTAAATAAATAAATGAAGTCATATAGTTAACACTTTTATTATATTATACTGATCCAATAATAATTGTGAAATCAAGAGCATATACTTTTTTATCAGTTCTGTGCTGATAGATGAGGCTAAGTGTTTCCTGATTCCTCAACAAATAGAACATGATCCAAAGAGGAACGTCCCACCCCCCAGAATAGCTTCCTTTTTCTCATTTTATCTACTTAAAAATGTAAAGTTCCAGACTCACTCAGGGGCCAGTGAGAAGGCCCACTGGGTGAAGTGCTTAATTCTGAACCTAATCCTCAGAACTGACATGGTGAAGGAAGACCCTCACACATGCACAATGCCACCTGAGCACCCCACAAACAAAAGTCAGTTAATTAACTGATTGATGTGTGTATGTGTGTGTTGCAAAAATCCACTCATGAAATGTTTAACTAAGAATTTATATTATTTAAAATTACATTTGTATTTATGGACATAGGTATAATGGTTTTGTGTAAATTCTGATTTAATTATCTACCTTTTGTCATATGTTTTACACTATCTTTAAAAAAAAAAGAACCTGGATGCTAGTGCTCTCTCTTTTGTTTGTTTACTTCAATAATAAGTATTCTGAAAGAATATTTATGCACTATGCCATCAAAAATCTTCTCAAAGTCTCCCTTGGTCAAAATATACTGCCACTTAAATATGTTAGGCAACATACACTCTACCTATTTGCATTATGTCAAATGAACTGGATCATTCCAATATGGTGTCACATGTGCGTGGAAGCCTGTAGCGTTTTGTAACAGGTGTTAGGGAAATGTACTTGACAGAGATATTTACAGTAAGGTCATCTGTAAGCATGGAAACTGAAAATAGCAACAAGAGAATGAAGTCACTATTAGAATAGGAAAGGAAAATAATATCCAAGAAGAATTAGCTATGATTTCCTCCACCCTCCAAAAGCAGCAGCAAAGGACATATGAATAAGTAGATACATCTTAATGCTTTTATTTATTCTTTGAGAGTTGTGTCTAAAATATTTTGATTGCTTTATTTTCCTTTCTCCAACTACTTCTAGATTCTCCCCACCTCCTTACCCAACAAATTTCATGTTCTCTCTCTCTCTCTCTCTCTCTCTCTCTCTCTCTCTCTCTCTCTCTCTCTCTCTCTCTCTCTTAAAAAAAGAGAGAAAGAAATACCAAAAAAGGTTGAACCCGTTTTTTTATTGGTCAAGTACTCCTGAGTATGTGCCCTGCCCTGGAGTGTAGTTGATATACCCAGTCACTCCATTGGAGAAAACTGATTTTCCCTCTCCCAACAACTGTCAGTTGGGGATAGCTTCTTAGCTAGTGGTATAATAGGTCCAATTCCCTACCTCTGCACTGGTATTTTGCCTGGTTTAAGCTTGTGCATGTCTTGTACACTGATACAGTCTCTGTGAGCTCATATTGTATCTGCCCTGGTGTGTTGACAAAACACTGCTTCCTTGAAGGGTTTCACTACCTCTTGACATCTTTCAGCCCTAAATGGATTGTCGGCATCACATCTCTTCTCCAGGTCCCAGGGATTGTATGGAAGAAGAGGTAGAAAGATTATAAAAAAAAAAGAAAACCTTTCAAAGACATCTATTTTATCTCATGGTTCTCCTTCCTGTTCCATGCTTTCCAAAATATGAAAAAAAAATAGAAAAAAATAAAGCTGTTATATGGCAAAATTAAAATCTACAAAAAACAAGCAAACAAACAAAAAACTGAAGAAATCTATTTAGTTCAGGCTTCCAGCATGTATCTATGTCTTTTGGAACATTTTGAACATGCCACTTAGTATTACTATAATATCAGTATTCAGCATATTGGTATAGGTGTCTTCATTTAATTATTACTCATCTCTGTTTATCAGTTCTTCATAAGACCTAAAACAATACCCAATGAACAGAGTACATATTCATTTACTATACTTTACAAATGTACCTTAAGTTCATTTAATTCATATAATTCCAAGTCCAGTCATGCTGTCAAGAAAACAGTAATTGGATAATTACTTAGTGATGACTTAGTAAGAATATGAAATAATTTTATTAAAGGAAGACTAAATAGCAATATGACAATTGTATTGATATAAGAAGGAAGCAGTGAGGAAAGAATTGGTAATAAATTTCAATATATATGTTCTAAAACTTTTAGCATTATGTGAGATTTTATGTACTCTTAAAGTACAGATGAGGTTTTAGCATTTAAGATATCTTGGATCTATTGAGTACAAATGGATTGTAAAATATGGTCAAACCCAATACAACAACACTACATCATAAGATGATTCTAAGTATGTACATAGAGAGTTTTACAAAGAAACTTCAGCAGCATTTTCAATTCTCAGTAAGGCAAACGTTTCAATTTTCTGCAATATTCGCAGGAGTAACTAATGATGGCCAAATATTGCCTGTAGTGTTTCCTTCAATCTGTTTGTGCATTTCCCGTTTCTGTGGCAATCACAGCATTTGTAAATTTTCTGGTCACTAAACTCTCAAGAACAATTGTAAGTGATCATTTTTTAATTGTCCAGCTAGGAAAAGAATGGAGAAAATAATTTTTGCATATACTTATAAATTAATACCATAAAGTTCTTTGTAAAGAAAATTATTTGCTATCTGCTCTATAGTTCCATTTTAAAATCTAGTTGTTTATGGAGATAATATGTTTCTTTAGATTAGGAGGATAAAACTCCATATTTTGAAGGAGTTTTATTGTCCTCTCACGTGTGAAAAGCATTTTATTCTCTATTCTTATCCCATTTCCCATCTATATTTACTTGTTTTAATAAAAAATGTTACTTTAATTATGTCAAAATCAAAAGAATATATTTCCATTACCTACTTTACAAGCAAAACATTTAAATAATTTATATAATAGATAAAAATGTTCATGCCAGAATCCAATATTCTTATTATAATTTTATCAGGACATAGCAGAGATAATTTTAAGGTATAGTTTTGATAAGAATTAGGCTCACATGCAGAACTCCAAGAAATTAGGTATATAAACCTAGAATATTTGGAAAAATTGAAACAATATTAATTAAAATTTATGAGAAAATAATATGGATACATGCATTGAATCACCACTCTCTTATTTCAAACAGACCTATTGCCAGCGAGTGTCACAGTATGTGTTGCCTAACCTGGAGAGAGAGAGAGAGAGAGAGAGAGAGAGAGAGAAAGAGTCATCACACAAGGAAGCTTCTAGAGTACTATTGCTGCATTCCATGCTCTTCTAAGAATGACTATCCTTGTTTCATGCACTTCACTAAAGGTCTAGTGAAGAAGAAACTGGGTTGTCTGGTAAAGAGCAAACTGACCCTAGACCATCACATCATGTGGTGCCCCGAGAGGGAAAAAACTGTCTGAGGACCGACTGAATTGCATGACTGTGTGCATGAGAAATGAACAGTCTCTAAATAATCCCCAGATGAGTCTGATCCAAATTTCTTAACATTTTTAAAAGACAACATTCCATGTTCATGCTTATACTGTGTATGTGCTTGTCATTTCCATTTAAATTTGCTTGACTGATAAATTATGAGGGTACATTATTTGGCTGAGAGAATCTCTAAGTGCATCGGAGTTTGTTGACTACTAGGTGCCAAGTCAGCTTTAAAAATATCTCACATTATGGCTTAATTTCATGTTTTTGTTGAAGCCCAGTCACACTGGCTGCCATTCAACAGGCTACAGAAATCTGATAGACGATAGACGATGGTTATAGAACTGTTACAAATAAAGGAACCCTTGCTAGCCAAAAGGAAGCAGAAAGGTTCTGCAACTCGGAACATAAATGTCTTTCTTTGCTTCCTATACTAAATATCAAGTACTCTGATTGAAAAATTAAAGTTCTTGTTTTAGTTCATTAATTGGGATAAAACAGAAATGGTAATGGTAATATAATCAGAGCCTTTGGAGCATACTGTGGGAGTTATATAAAAAGCACATCTACTTGGCATCTCCATTGGTATCTTCTTATGCAGCTCACATTTGGCCAGCAGTCATGTTGGTGAAACTGTGGCTGTAGATTCTGATGTTATTAGGAGACACATTCTCATAACAAACTCCCTGATCTTCTGGCTCTTAGAATCTTTCTGCCCTGTCTTCTGTAATGTTCCCCGAGCTTTAGGTGTGGGAGAGTGTTCTATTTGTATCCATTGGGAGTGGATTCCACAATTATGCATTTCTGTTTGTTGAGGTTTTCTGTAGCGGTCTCCATCTTATAAAAAGTTCTCCTGATAATGAGTGAACACTGTACTTCTCTGTGGGTTATAAAACCAAATGATTATAGATTGCTGTTAGAGATTATGCTAAAGCTCACAAAGCCTCAGCCCTATGTAAAGAGCTATAGGCAACTGAGGAAATCTGGGAGCAGGAGAGGTGCTCCTTTCCTGGGAAGAGCACACCACTTGCTTGTCCAGTGCCAAATGATCAGCACTGAAAACAGGCATAAAGGCAACATTGTACAGACTGAACAAGTTATATGAGTAATATATATATATATATATATATATATATATATATATATATATATATAAATTCAATAACAATTAGTCAAAGAAAGGGGATGTGAATCTGAAGGAAAGAAGGGAGGTCTATATGGAAGGGTTTTTGGAAGGAGAAAGGGGAAGGGAGAAATGTGGTAATTATGTAGATAGATAGATAGATAGATAGATAGATAGATAGATAGATAGATAGATAGATAGATAGATAGATAGATAGATAGTAAAGCCCTTCTTTGCTACAGATACTTCCCTCTGGGAGTCCCCCTGCCTTTCAGCAAAAGTAGAATGTAGAAGAAAGTGCAAATGCTGTTTTTATGGGACAGGGCTGTTTTATACCTGAATCCAAGCTCTGGCATGTGGAACATGGCCTAATTTGGATTTCAGTCTTGTTTGCTCCTATTATCCAGATATTTTGTGGTGCATAAAAACTATACACCCTTACAAAGTGACCCCAGACAAAAATAACAACTCTTCAAAATGTTTAACCAATTTCTGCTTTTCAACTCATTCCCTTTGAAGTGCTCAGTTTTGAGTCTTGAAAGAAAATTAGAGAAGCTAAATTAACATTAGAAAGACCATCAAGGTAATCTGCATAAAACAAAGACAGAAAATGGGTCTCTTAGTAGAAAGGAAAGTTCTAAATGCAGAAAAAATAATATGAAAGAAAAGAAAGGGAAATGAGTTTAAGAAACTATTAACTCTAAATCGGGGGGATATTATCAGTGGGATGATTTTCCAAGTTTAATTGCAAAGGTATGGTTAGAGTGTAGAGAAACCACAGTGGACAGCTGACAATGATGTAGATTATGTTCATCCCTGGAAGTGGCAAGAGAAGAGCCTCAGAGCAAGAGCCCAGAGTCCAGAGGCACTACCTTCTTTGGAAAGGGCAGGTCTGCTGTCAATGGATACAGCCATCGTCTGATTGACTGGAACCTATAGGAAGGAAGTCAGAAATGGGAATCTAACTACACAGGTTTCCATTTTCCAGCATCCATTCACTGATCAACCAAAAGCCAATGGAAGAATGATTCATATGTATCCATAACTGCAGCCTTGCTTTCTTAAAGCAGGATGGAATATTCTTGCAGTGGGTCTGAAGATGAGCAGATATTCCATGCAGTGGAAACATAGTTAGTTTTTGTTTGTATTGAGAGCATGAAAAAGGGAAGAGAGTTGGGTGAGGCCACCATAAGATGCTTCATCCAGCAACAAACTAAATAAAGACATTATAAGGCAGCAGTTTTCAACCTGTGGGTCATGACCCCTTTGGGGGTCAAATAACCCTCTCACAGCAGATATTCTGTGTCTTAAATGTTTTACATTATGATTCATAACAGTAGTAAAATTACAGTTATTAATTAGCAACAAAATAATTTTATGGTTGGGGTCACTGTAACATGAGGAACTGTTTTAAATGTACCATTTGAAAGGTTGAGAAGCACTGTTTCAGGGTGTAAACATGTCAGTTGTGTGCTTCTTTGCTGTGTCAAAGATGCTGTACATTGGGAATCCTGCCATGGCTCATCTGGATCCTCTAGTTCAGTTCTTCTCTCAGTCACAGTGAGACTCTGTCCTCTCTACTTGGGAAGGATTGGCTTCCAAGCTCAGCTGTGTGACTGACACTAACTGCTGAGGACGGAATTTCCTTTTTCATTTTTTTTTTCAACATAATATTTTTATTGAATATTTGGAAATTTCATGCAATGTACCCTGATCACACTCACTTCACATTTCCCTCAGGTTCACCCTCTCACCCTTGTGCCCCCACCACAACAAACATAATAATAATAAAAAATACACCAGGTACAATTTATGTTACCCAGGTACTCATTGGAGGAACATGGTCAAACTCCCAGTGGTCAGTGCCTTAAAGATAACTGAGTTCTTTTCCACCCCCTGCCAGAAGCTATCAACTGTGAAGAGCTACACTTCCGCATCTATATCACACTTTTTAAGCACTCTCCTCAATGGTTTCCTGTATAGACTATTTTGGGGGGGGCAGTTATTGCAGATCTCAACATTTCTAATGTTCAATTATGTATCTGGAGTCATTGATATCACTGCGACAGAAGACTCCTTGCCCACAACAATCAATGGCAGCATTGATCATGGACTTCGACGTGGTTTCCCACAGCTGCAGGAACTCCATGGTCAGTGGATCTCATCATGGCTTCTAGCAGCAGCACAGACCTCAGACATCAACTTGGCCCCAGCACAGATCATGGGCCTCAGCATGGTCCCCAGTGGCAGCACAAGCAAGGACCTCACTATTGCCTCTAGCAATAGCACAGATCACAGACATCAACATGGCCTCTGGTGACAACCCTGATCCTAGGCATCAACATGGTCTCCAGTGGTAGCATAGACCACTGAGATCAACACAGCTCTGGTAGCACCATGGACCATAAATACCAACATAGCCCTCATTGGAAGCACAGGGCACTCAGATCAATGTGGCCTCTGGTGGCAGCATGGACCAGGGACAGCAACCTAGCCATCGGCAGCAGAACAGATCATAGAAAACAACATGGCCTCAGGTGGCAGCACAGGCCACATACATCAACATGGCTCCAGGACTGAGCCTCCTCATAAAACCCAAGGCCTGAGAGGGTGGGGAGCAGCAGCCTTGAGCTTGTGAAGGCTCTGCTTCCAAACATGCTGCCTAGCTCCAAGATTGCCCTGGCTTTGAGCAATGGCAGGATGCCTGAGATGGAGAATGGTCCACTTTCTGGATTATGCCTCCTCGGAGGCATCCATGGTCCTTGCTTCCGCCAGAGTCCATGTTGCTGTGCTTGATCTGTGCTATAGCTGGGGCCATTCTGTTTCATGGTATGTACTTTTTTGAATCGTGTTGCTACCAGAAGCCATATGGATGCCCATGGTTAGTGCTCTTGTTGAAGGCCATGTTGATTTCCATGATCTCATGCTGTTGAAGGAAGCCATCTTCCTCTCTGCCTAATTGAGAGTAACTAGAAAATACTCACAAGGAAAGCTTAAATCTCCCCCCCTGGGTAGTACTAGCGCCCTTTGCCCTGTATCCACAAACCATTTTGACTCCATGAGCATCATGATAATTACCAGTAAATGTCATCCTTACAATTTAGAATGCAAAAGTACAGAAGCAAAGCCTATTTTTATGAAGTTTTAGATTGCCCCTTCTCAAAGAGGTCTGTTGAACTTGGGTGAGATGTTAGTGACATATGAATTATTTTGGAAAGAAGTGTAGTTTGATGGTGATTTCAAAGAAAATATGAAACAAATGCTATTTGCCTCTATCTGGAAGGAGGGTGGTTGCACTGTAACAAACACGAGGCATCTAAGCACCCCATAGAAGCCAGGGTGACTTTACTCCAACTATACTACTTCCAACTTCAAAGTTTTCTTCTTAGCATCAACTACATTATCTTGATAACTTTAATTTCCTTTTCAAAAACATCTTAAGTTAAAAAGAACAAAAAGGGAGTAATTTTCTGCCCACATGACTAGACTAGTAGACACTAGATAGGAGTTCAATAAAACCATTATAGTCTTTGTAATGCGATTAAATCAGTTCTTGATTGAAGTACACAAGGCACTTCTTGCCAAATCATATTAGGTCCTCCACAATCGCCACCATTTTATGGAAGGGCATATTACTGAAGGCTATTTTCCATTTTAAAAATGCTACACTTTGATGAATCCTAAGTGCTTCAAAATATCTCCATTGAAGTCTTTGAAAAATGAAATAATTTTTAAATGATAGGATATTTCCTGTAAGCCTTATAGAGTAGTTTTATAATTTTAATGCTAATAAACTTATCCATTTTTAATGGTTACAAATTCTTTAGATATCAAGCAGTCCCTTCACCTGCAGAGTCCCTACTTCTCCAGCACTGTACATACTTTTCTAGGTAGTGTGCATTATCTTCGATCTTTGAACAATAGAGTTCTTTCCTCAGAGTAATATTTAGTATTTGTTATTGTTTAATGTTATAACATGGGTCTTTATTGTACATAATGTTGTCCATTCTTATTTAAATAAATCGAATCAAGACCCTTTAAAATTGTTGATCACTTTATAAAATAATTATGAATGGAAACATAAATTCAACCAAAATTCTATTAATGTCAACATTATTATGGTTTTTTACTACACAACATTTTAGAAATGAATAGCATACTTATTTCTGGGGTAAATATAGAAAATATTTATTTATAGTAAATGGGAAAATCATATTTTCACTACCTTTTAATTACAACTTCCTTCAAAAATCAAACCTGGCAGTATAAAATGTTATATAGTTTTAAAATAAAATATTTTGAAAATTGAGTATCAAAAACACTTTATTTCTGGTCCAATATGAATAGCATATATTAGAGTCATGAGGTGACTGAATCAAAATGAAGACAAATGCTGACAAGACTGAATTAGTCTACAAGCAAAACTATATTTAATATTTTAGAGGTCTTAATCTGTTTGTGAGAAATGTAGAGCTGATCATGTGATGCTAATCTAGAAAACCAAGAAAATCAAGGTGGGGAAGTGCTGGTACTAAGGAAGTACCTTAGGGTCAGAGTTTTCTGTGGTATTCTGTAAGGCTCTGTAGCTCTGTGGTTACTCTTTTTGTGTTGGCATCATACATGCATGGTGGCTGGGGTTATTGAGGGTTTTCTTTAGAAAAAGAATTACCCTGTAATATGAGTTGGTCATGTTTTCCTTCTTCCCCAACTCCTAGTTCCTCCCCACCTGCCCACCAATGCAACTCTACACACACTCTCTTTATCTTTCTTTTTCTCTCTCATCCTCCCCCTCTCTCAAAAAGGCATATACACAATAAAATATAATCAAAACAAACCAATAAATAAGCCAATAAAAAAGTGAAACAAAACAAAATGCTCCCCCCCCAAAGAGCATGAAGTCCGTTTTGCATTTGCCAACTACTCCTGGGTATGGGGCCCGCCCTCAAGTGTGGTTGATATACCAAGTGACACTCCAGTAGAGAAAACTGACTTTTTCCTTTGCCAGTGGATATCAATTGCAAACAGCTTCTTGATTAGGTGCCAGCCTTCTGAAAAAGGACATGGAAACGTACAATTGTAGAAGCCTTCTAAAATACATGCATATATGGAAGGAATCTGAAAATGGAGTCACCATATACTGGGGCAGACAATGCCAGTACTAGACATCTTATACTACCAAGTAAAACCTCCAGAGCCAGGAATGAGTGACAGCTACAACTTGCTGATTCCTTGGGTTACCTCAAATATCACAGGCTATTGCCAAGGCTATTTATTGGTTGCATTTCACAACCTGATGGTAAGACCCTATTGCTGAATACAGCATTTCCTTCTACTATCAAACATGGAGAAGTCGAGTTGGTGCCCATCTAGAAGCTTGTTAGAAGCAGGCACTGGTGAAATGCTTTGGGATTTCTTCACATTCACTTTGACGACAGTAGCAATTACAAAGTTCACTGTGGGGGGGGGCACAAGAGAACTCAACTGAATTTTAGAGGTCCCTAGCACAAGCCAGGAGCTGCTTCAATTGCTGCAATAAATTAATCTTTGTCTCTGTGGAAACCAGTGAGAAAAGGTAGAAGGCTTTTGAAAGTAATACTGCCTTCCACTTTCTTGCATATAGATCAAAGTGGGCTTTTTAATTTTACTTTATACTGTAATGACTGCACAGTTTTGAGATATGTCTTCAGTAGGAAGAAAACTACGAATTCTAAGCATATGGGCATTATCATTTTTAATTGCCATCAAATATCTTTATGACAGTAGCAGGAGTGACTTCCTCCTGCAGGCTTGAAACTACTGAGTAGTTTTCTCAGGTTGTTCTTTGGATGAAGTGAATTCCTTTTAGACGGGATGCAGTTGTGGGAGGGTTTTCCTTCCCTGGGCCTTTGACTTGAGTACCCTGATCTCAGCTCTCTCTGCTCCAGCTTTCAGCTCCTTGACTTTCTAGCTTGGTGGTTGCTGTTTGCCACTCTGCTGCAAGTGAGAAGAATGCAATAGAATGTTTGATAGTTTTTCCCTTCTTACAATCTGGAAACATTAGAAATCTAAATACTAGCATATTAATAAATAGTTTCCATTTTCTCTTTTTCTTAAAAATATGTTGTTAGTGATAGCTTGTTTTTAGCCAATTTATTTCATTTTATGTTGCGTGTAACCAATCAGTTTCACCTTCTTCACAGAAGACTGTACCCATCCATGTAGCAGAATCCAGTGTAAGATAGGAAGTGATAAAAACAAGAGGAAAAAAAAACGGAGTTTGCAAATTAGAACTAGAGACTTTCACCACCTTTGGTTAATGCTAATGCCTTTCTTTCAATGCAGATCATTAAAATTCTTCACAATGCTTTTGGAACCAACAGTTGTGAGAGTATTGTCAGCATTGCAAGCAAACATTCACGGTGAGTTTCTATTTTAATAAAAATCTTGATATGCACTTTATCATCTGTATTACATAAAACAAATGGGTTTCTCTAGAGTTCCTTTTTCCTCTCTGTATAGAACAGGATTACCAGTGAATGATGGAGTGAGTGAAATATGCTGCTGTTTACTTGACATGGGAATTTTCAACAAACATAGAAATGGCTCAAAAAAGAACTAGTGTTAATACTACTAGGAAAGATTTTGATAGAATGACAGACTGTAAAATTAGTTAATTGACAAAGTTGTTACAACACTAAGTTAGCATATCACTTTTAAGGATATACAAAAATGAAGGAGGCATAGGAGGAGGAGAAGTTGCCTGTATGGGATAATCATGAGATTGATAGATGAACCTATAATTTGATAAAACAGATTATGAGACTTTTTTCTCTACATCTTTTATCCTAAATGCAGCATAGAGCCACAAGTTTTAGGAACAGAAATATTTAACTATTTTGGTAAGTATAGGTTTTTTTTAATCATAAACAAGAGGAGCAAAGAGCAGTTTCTTATCTATAAACAGAATCTTTATATATATAATACCCCTTAATGAGCGTTTCCTGAATAAGCAACTTAATTTCAAATTATTGGCTTGATATTAGAATATATGATGAATAAAAATGAGTATCTTATTCAAAAGATTAAAATTTCAGACCTTAGAAACGATATTCAAAGTGAATAGACCATATAACACCTTATAAATTTCTCACCACATATTCACAAACAGTATATTTGCTTCTTAAGAAACAGAGACGTTAAGACCGTTTGCATTGTTGTATAGCTGTCACCACTATCTTTGGAATGTTCTTCCTCTCCTCAAACTGAAACTTTATCCCTGTCAAGTACTTTCCGTTCCTCTCTCCACCTGGCCTCTGCTAATGCTTCCACTTTCTGTCTACATAGCTGAACACTCAGGGGTCTCAGTGTAAATGGGATCAGATATTTGTGTCTGTTTTTTGTTTTATTTTGTTTTGTTCACTTAATTTAAACCCCTACGTTCTACCCAGACTGCGACATTTGTCGGAGTTTGCCTCCTCTCCAGTGTCTGTATCACCCTGTTTGGTGTACATACCACTTGGCTTACCCATTCCTTGGTCAGCTTAGGTTGCTTGTCCCTTTGTGAACATATTGTGAATATGTAGGCTTTGCTTTGGAGTCTTCCAGGCACATATATTATAGCTCTGTGTTTGATTTGATCTCTGGAAGAACTCCATAGTGGTTACCACAGTAACAGCATGATTTCACATTATATGTGTGTGTTGGTGGGGGGGCACACTTGTAAATAAGGATGGGTATGCATGATATGCCTGAGTGTGGAGGCCAGAAGGTGAGCTTGTCTGTCATTCTTTAATGTTTATGTTTTCCTAACTGTTTCTAAGTTATGTATAACTTATCGCAATATAAAATGAAGCTGAAGTCCTTGGCATGGGTGAAGTTGGAGGTTAGAAGGGGTTGCTACCTCACCATGCACCAAGGAAGGAGGATTGGTCATGCTCCCTTACTGGAATCAAACCTCAGGACCCTGCATTGCAGTGCTTTCAGTTACATAAAGGAGAAAGATGAAGGGCAGCAGTGTGAATTCACGATGCTTTTGGATCACGTCAGAAATCAAATAGTTCTTCTGCTCCCTCCGTCTCAATTAAACCACTGGAGTTCTAGGAAAACTCGAAGTGGAAATGGTGGCAACAAAGACAGTCTCTTGACTGCCTGTTTCTCTCTCTCTCTTCTCCTCATCTGTCAGCCTTTGCTTTACAGGGTGGTGAGCATCTCACACATAGTTTGAAAAAAAATCATGTATCTTCCAAGAAGCAAACTATTAGACTTAAAAACCAAACTAATCATAATGTCTGAATTTAGATAGAATATTTAGAAAAGGACAGGCACTGTGTTGGTCCTTTATGTACACAATCTAAAAGCCTATCCCAAGAAATTTCAATTATGTGTTACCACTCATATTTTTACATAGGAGATGACTGAAAGTAGGTAAGTTGGGCAATATAAAACATTAGTAAATACTAAAGCTCAGATTTGATTGAGATTGTCCTAGTACTTAACCAAATGCCTTGTTTTTTTTCCCAGAATCTCTATTCTCTTTTTCTTTCTTTTTCATTTTGCCTTGAGACAAAGTCTCACTATGTTGCCCTGACAAGGCTACGACTCACTTTGTAGATCAGACGGTCTTTGAACTCACAGAGATCCTCCTGCCTCTGCCTCCTGAGTGCTGGAATTAAAGGCGCCACACCCAGCATTCTATTCTCTTTCTAAATTGCTTTCTGGCATCCTATTTGTTCTCTCTCTCAGCTGGTTCCCTTTAGAATGACCTTCTTTCTCTGTTTCCTATAAATTTGTGAGAGCTTCCAAAACATTAGCTGTACCTGCTTCTCAGAGGTGTATTCTGTTACAAAAATAATTTGTCAGGTACAAAATTAGCAAGGCAGGTGTTAATTCTATTTAGACCATTGTCTATGGGCATTACTGTTCAGATATTCTCTGCATATTTTGAATTTAAGTAGTTAAAAATTGATGAATTTTCTTCTAACCTGGATATTTGTACTTTGTTTGCCTCTATTTCTGTGAATGTGACAAGCCCCCACTCAGTTTGCCAAACTCAAATCCCAGATTGTACCCCAACTTTCTAGCACCCTTTTGCTTGTCTTCCCTGTGTTCCTTTGACTGTTGCGTGAGTTCATTCCTCCCCAGATTATGGCAGTGTTGCATCACTAGTTTTCTGATCTGTAGCCTTATACTGCTGCAACACCAACTTTTCTCCAGTGTCACCAGAGAAAGCATTTCAAGTGTAAGAAATGTCCATCACTTGCTCAAAGCTCCTCGAAGCACCACACTTTTAATATGGCAAGTAAGCTTGTCTTTTGATGACTGTTTCCAGCTTTCCTTTGTGTGGTGATCTTCAAGCATCTTATTCACTGGTTTCAAATAAAACTACATGACATCCTTAAAAAATTAAAAACAAAAAGACACAATACTTTTAAAATGACTCCATTTCACATGGTTTCAGAGCCATGAGGCAAAGAGAGAACAGTAGAACTTTAATATCTGGCTTCATAAGTTTCCCATGATACAAACCCAAATGCCCTATAAGATTTTCTGAGTCATTTCTTTATTAAAGTGTAGAGGTGTATCTTCCAAAGAGCCTGCAGGAGGAAAACAAGGCACATTGGGAAGTGTGAGGCCTTCGAGCATAGGACAACTATTTGTCCTAACATTTTCTAGGCATGTATATTTTTGCAGGTTAATCAACCACACAGTTGCAAAGTCAGCCTCATGCCTGGACTATGGGATTCCAGATGGCTCTACATAATAAAAGAATTTCTGCAAAGCAAATTTGCACTCGATGCCTTGCAGTCTTGTCAAAGCCTAGTTTTATTCCTTCTTTTGTCAACGGGCACTATTACTCAAGAGAAGCCATGGCTGTTATAGAAAAACATGAAATGGAATTCATCTATAAAGGGAGGTAAACATAGAAAAAGCACAATCAAGAAGGAAGAGTAGATATACATAGACTATCTGAAAAAGCAAGCTGTCTGGAAATATGGTCTAATGATATTGGCTTTACAGCCTCCCTGGACCAGGTGAGTCACACACTGTGAGGCAAATTCATCCTTGGAAAATACTTTCTGTTACACATAATACCCACCTTGAATTTATCCTAAAACCCATCCATTTCTAACCCACTTATTTTAATATGTCTGTGGTATATGTTTTCAATAACAGGATCTAAAGTTTTTATGCAGTTTCCATCATTAAAAAATGTCATTCTTGGGAAGGACGCCCTCCACCCCCACACTCTGCCCATCAATGCCTGAGGCAGGTGGGAGAGCTGGCCCTGAGGTCAGAAGGACAGGAGAGCTGTCGCTGCCTGCCACCAGCTGCAACACTGGGAAGAGCAGGCCCTGCACCTATTATGGGCAGCACAATAGAGCCAACCCCATTGGCAGAGATGTGAGGGAGCCAGCATGATATTTTAAGCATGGAAGAGCTGTCCCCATTATTCAACTGTCATGAGGCAGCGTGGCCAGGAGAGAGATGCCCCCTCTGCCCACTAATACCTGAGGAGGTGGAGGAGCTGACTCTGAGGTCATAGGAGTGGGAGAGCTAGTCCTGCCCCTCCTCTGCTGCAGCACTTGGAAGAGTAGACCCTATGCCATTTGGGTAGCACAGTAGAGCTGGTCCTGCAGGTGTAGCTGTGGGAGATCTAACCCTGAGGACCTGAGAGCAGGAGAACTGACCTCTCCCCTTGCTCATAGCTCCAAAGAGTGAACTTGCCAAGACAATGCAGGAGAGCTTGCCCTCATGGTGCAGACAAGGGAGCACTGGCGGACTGACCAACTTTGCAACTACCCAGACTCAGAATCAGGGTTATGGGTTGGCCCAACCTAGTATCCACCCAATCTGTGTTCTCCTGAAGCACATGAAGGGACTGATTCTGCAGACCCAAAGCTGCAGGATTTCCACAACACAGGGAAACAGCAGGATAACCAAGAGGAGTCCCAGTGAGGGCCCAGCATCATCAAAAGTGTAGCAGAAACCAGAGGCCTTGAACCAGATCAATGACTTCCTGCAATGAATAATTGCAGGTAACAATATGTGGACAAAAGGGCTTACTGCATGCCTCACTATGTCACAACACAGCTTCCATGACAAGACTCACCCCCGCCCCCTTTTTTTCCTTTTCTCTCTTAAATTTTATCTGAGGGGTGGGGCAGGGTGCAAGGACAGAAGGCAGAAACACAGAGACAGGAAATGAATGGGATCAAGATGCATGATGTGAAAGACACAAAGAACAATTAAAAAGAAAGTAAAAAAAATATCATTCTTCAGAGAAGTTCAGATGCTAGCAGTGGCCATTCCTGTTCTCTGCATGCAAAATACTAACATTATGTGAACTATCTCCAGGTGAGAGTTCTAATATATGATCACTTACTTGGCAAATTGTTGTTTTAGAATTAAATGCAATTTGGTGAGTAGAAGCAAAGGGAAGAACAGAAAATCATGTAATATGCAGTTGAGGGTGACTAAGGAAAGCATTTAGTCCCATAGTTTGCTCTGTGCATTTTTAAGCAAGCATGCAACTTTTATGAAAAAAAAAATGGCAGAGCCTAAAAGTTGATGCCAAGGTCTTAATAAATGAACCTAATAAGTAGACAAGCATAATTGTTTGTCAAAATATGCTGACTTATTTCTCCATCTTTTTACATGGTAGCTAAATTCAGAAGTCATGTCCAATCACAGCTAATTTGTCATACACTAACTCAGAAATGACCTAGAAACTTGACCATGGTAAAGTTGCATACTGACTTTGCAGCTCGGTTGAACCAGGGATAGAATTATAAGAAAGGGTGATATTCTTATGACACTGATCACATGAACCATCATTAAGAAAATATCCACATTGAAGTTAAAGAATTGTCATATATGAATGGAATAGTTCTTAAATTTTAGGTACAGTATTTTTCATGCTATTTCTTAAAAAAAAATGTCCTATGACAGACTTAATAAAATCTTCACATTTGAGAAGTTAATTGGTAGCTTTTTTTGATCACAGTTGGTTTCTGAGGTACACTTAAAAATCCTCTTTCTTTGGCATTTTGTAGTTGCTCTTAATATGACTTCAGAATTGCAAATGGTTCCCTATATTGATGATTGAAATTTGAGGCACTTCCACCATTGGTTCAGTGTGGGACAGTATTTGGTTCCAACAGTTTTTAATAAAAGTGTTCTGAGCTAATGCCTTTTTTCCCCTCATGGCATAGTTTACCAGATAGGCATTTCATAAACACAACTTACTTTTGCCGAAACAAACATTTTCTTAGTGTCTATGTAGCTTTATCAATATGAAGTTTTTGCCATCATTGGGACTGATTTTGAAGGTGCGGAATGCCAACCAAAGATTTTCATGATCTTTTTGCAGATAAAAGATTAAAAGTCAATGAGAAAAACAGGCGATGGCGGGGACAAAAAGTGACCAATTGAAAAGCAATGGGAACTATCGGAGACTCAGGGAAAAGGGAGAGTAAGATTCCTCTAAACCCAGCTGTCACTGTGGTGACCCATTCGTGTTGTCAATCAGGTTCAAAGAAAATATGTCTCATATGTCTGTGAGCCAACCTTGCCCTGAAGGCTATCAGTCTTCAAACCTTGTATAAAAAATCAATTTGTCAAGGGTTGATTAAGTAACATAAACTAAACTAAGTGTTTGCTGAGAGGTCAAAAAGTAAGAAGATAAATCATCCTGCTGAGAGATGATTTTCTGAATGTACAACCTATGTGATCTTCAGGAACCACACACTTAGAAGGGCCCCTGGCTTAAATTAATATTCTCCTGTTGCCACTGTGACATTCTTAACAGGTTGTTGAACCAGAGGCCTCCATGGATTCATTTTACACATGGTATAGTAAATCAAACAGTGAGTCAGGATCCTGCTCAGGATAACGTTTGAAGCATTTTCTCATATATGAGGTAATATTTCTCTCTACAAACCTGGTTAGCTACGTACAGAGGTGTGTTTGAGATGCAGGAAAAAGTATGCCAGTGATGTCCTAGCTCAATGTGGTTCTTGCAAATACAGTCAAGTGTGAATTTGAATGAGTAGTAAGCTATTTCACTTTCCTTTCCATTACCCATTTGCCAAGAAAAGGGAATTTGCCTGATTCATGCAACAAAGGGACAAGGGTAGAAAAATCAACAATACTGGCTTCATAATTAACTGTTCAGTTTGCTAAAAGGCTTAAGACAGATGAGAGGCTTCATTCTTCCTTTAATTAAATGTAAAATTGAGAAAAGAGTTTTAAAATAGTTTAGTGGTTGGTGCTGTTGCTGACCATGGTCCCATCCCTCTTCAAATTGTCCTTATTTGTGTATGAAATAAATTGCCATTTCAGTTTACCATTAGTATTGGTCAAAAGGAGTGATTTACACAGAGTAGCTGGCATGTGAATCATTTCTCTGCAACAGTGGACTAAAGTACCTCACTAACTTTACTAATATTCACTAAAAAGCCATTGAACCTGTTTTTTTGTAGGTCCCCAGATACCAGTAATCCACCTCTTTCCAGCTCATAGAAAAAAAGTACAGGCATTTAACTCTAAATCTTGGGGACAGAAGTCATAGCTGGATGAATTTATTTTTCCTCCCCACCAATGTTTTAGATTTATATCTCTGCCCCTGTATGTGTGATGTTAGAACGTGCTCCTTGCTGTTGTGCAGGTATGACGAAGTACTGTCTCATGCATGGTATCAGGCATAATTTGTCTTGGGTTCTCCAGACTGGCTGCATACATGACAGCACACAGTGACAATAATTTGCACTGATCTGCCCCCACTGGTAGTCTCACTGCTACAAATAGCAATTGATTATTATGCTGCCATGTTATTGACTGTCACTATGAACACAAGCTTTATTTCATTTTTAAAGGAACATGCTGCAGATGTGTTAGTATAAAAGTAAAAAAAGGGAAAATATTCATTTCTAAGAATTATTTGCAGCCACAAATACAACTAAATTCTGGTCATAAAACATTTACTTTACTTTAAATCATCATGAACAAAAATAAAACTTTGCTGTGGTATTTATTTATGGTATAATGTAAATAAATAATTTCTAAAAGCTGTAAGATAAATGTAAAACTGAAAACCATTTTCTTTTCCCAGTTGCAGGGGAGAGAGGGATAGAAATGCCTAGATACCTATCTTTCTCTATCTTATTCTTCATCCATGCCTTGAAGTTCTCTCTTTGTTGAAAGAGAAGTCAGAAGCCTATTTTATTCACATATATTCCTTGACCTGGCTGATACCCTACAAGTCTGGGTTCTTTTGGGGTTCTATAACGTAATATCCTTTCTACCCACCCATGCAAAGCAGTCAGGAAAGATCATTGTGTTCAAAACTTCAATAACACAGACACAGAGTTAGCATATATAATGCTGGCACATGTGTCCTCATTGTAAGCCTGAGCCCTTCGGAACCACTAGTTTACCTTCTCAAGTCAAACTTGAATCATTAACATCACTAAGTAGCAACACTGACTTCTTTTATTTATGCCCTTATCACTCCTCCAGTTTGGCTGTTCTACCACATTTGCTATGAGTACCTCAGACTAGGGATTGGGGCCAGATAGGAAGTAGAATTCAGAACACAAAGTTAAAAAAAAAAAAAGTAAACTCCATGAAACCCACAAGACTTTAGGTGCATAGTCCTTTGAGCAGCTTTTTGCCCAACTCTGAAGATGCCTCGAGTAACAGAGTTGAGAGTGGAAAAACATTGAGATCTTCAGCATCATTCTGATCAGAGCCATCAGCAGCCGATTCCTATAGCTTGAGGCAACAGGAGTTTTGAGATGCTGTCTTGACATTTATTACTTTTTCCTTAAAGCATCTCATAGAAAATAGAAAATTTTTATCTTATTAGTGGTAACTTAAACTATTTAATTATGTTTCCCTCCCTGTCCTGACATTTACTGTCAAAAGAACAATTTAGGTATCCGTAGCCAAAAAGCAACTTTGTTTTCCACTCTGAGGGAACTTAGTGTCTAAAAGGCTAAGAAAACCATATTTTAAAAAATATCTCCAGTAATCATTTTATCATTTCATGCAATGCATTCTTATATTAAGCCCCTTCTTCTACCTGTACTTCATCTGATTCCCACCTTCACCTTCTACCTCTCAACATCATGTCCTCTTTAGTTAGTAAGTCCAATTTGTATTTAAAAAACATATCTCTGTTATAATTGTCATTATCTGTAGATAGTTGAACTTTTCTCTGTACTGGAAAGTTAGGAAGGTGTGTAAAGGATTTCAGAGAAGAAACAGAAAGATTCAGTCTCACACTCTGTTTAACACTTGGAGCAATTTATATTAGACATTGTCCAAAACTGCTTAGAGGTACATATGTTAGAGGCCATGGTGAATAACAAAATACCATGTATTTTGGGTAAACTAAAGCTATCAATTATTACTCAAAGATGGTTCCTTCGAGTAGTTTTCAAGGTGAAAATTAGTGATCAGACATGGCATCTTTTCTAAGAGAGCTACTTAGACAATACACTGTGCAAGAAGAAGTATATGTATATTTTTCTTGATATTCTTTTGTGGAAAGAAAATAACAGGTAATATTGGTTTTACAGTCATGACATAATTCAAATCAATGCTAACAGTTATGTGTATATCAATTAGCATTATGCCTCTATCTCTCTCTGACTCCCTATATTGTTGTAACTCCATCAAATACTCATTTGCTTTTATATGCTAATAATCCCTTCATATTCCTTCCTTTTATCTGTATCTTTGTATGCTATTTGTTGTTCTGCTAAATCCCTATTACAGAGGCCTATGAGTTCCAAGAGATTGATGAATAATGTGAAATGTTTTATCCCTGAGCTTCAAAAAGGTGCTACAAATAATTATAAGCAAATATCTTCTGTGGTGTCCCATATCAATACCATTCTGCTTTATGCTGTTTGTACTTTAGATAGAGAAGGAGGCAGCGAGATTCTGTGTACCAGCTCTTACTGCACAAAGGAGACAGATGTTTTGGTTTGCACTGCTTTTTCTTCTCTCTGCTCTGTTCTTTCTGGCAGCCTGAGCTGTTCACTACAATACGTTCCACGGTTAGTCAAGCCTGTAATTTCACAAGGTACAGTTAATTATTGATCAATCAAAATGAACTTCATAATCCTTTTGGCAACTTGTTCTGCACTTGAACTTCTCTCTTGCCCATAAAATAGCTTAATGGTCTACAGTATAATGAACATGAAGGATATGAACTAATGTTCAAAGAACTCAGCAAATCCTACCTTTCCTGTGACTGCCAGTTCAGGATTATTCTACCCAGCATATGACATACTCCCTATTCTTCTTCAGCTCATCAGCAAAGATAAAAGTCTGCTCTAAACCCTACTCCCATCAGAGACAAAGAGGCTTCATATCTTCGCTAAGAATTTGGACCCACTTAAAATATTTAATTTTTGCACATTTTTGAAAATTTTTTTTACATTTAATATATAAATCATGTTTACCCGATAAAAATTGTTCTCATAAACCTTGAGGCTTAAACTTTTGTGCAAGCATGACTGCTTTTCTAAACACAGTTTGCTTAAATATCAAAAAATCTAAATAGGTCATACATCATAGACTAGTCTCCTCTTGAACCCTTTTCTTCTGTTAGTGGCTGTGTGGGGACTCATTCCTCAAACTTCATAGCTTAATGTGCAATGTATATCCAAAATTATACAGTCTGCTTACTAGCCACTTAGTCGTTCAACATGTACTGTGTATCAGATATTCATTCTAAAGACAAGCAGAGAGAAATTGAAGAGGAGTGTATTGATGCTAGTGCATAATGACATCGTTTATACCAGAAGAACTAAGCTCCATGACTCTAAGAACACTTGAGGGGAGTGAAATCATTGCTAGTTAATCAAGTTCACTCAGTCTTCCATCCCAACAGTGTCTTCCTACAAGAAGCACATTCATTCTGTTACCCAGACAATCCTCTGGACCAAATGCTGAATGTCTCTGTGTTTAAAGTACTATGTGTGCCATCATGTAGAGATCAATGAGCCATAGCCCTTTTGTGCAGGCTGTATGGACAACATTAGTTTCTCAACCTGGTTTTCACTGAAGGAACTTAGTTCTGAGGCTGGCTCTGTTTTTCCAGAAGATATGGGTATGTAATTTTGCCCTTATGTAAATACTAACATGCAAACAGAAACCCAAGAACTTTGAAGTTACCTAAGGGATATTTTAATTCATTGACTGAAAATTCAGCAATTAAATGTAGCTGTTGTACTTTTAGGGGGCAGTGTAAAAACATTATCAACAAGGTAAAGTAAAAATTCAGAAGCTTCAAAGGAAAACAAAACATTTGCAACTGAGAGAATGAGTAAGAATTCCAGATTTTATGGGCATGTATGCCAGTGCTTAAGGAAGGTCACCAAGTGCAGAGAAACTGGAGAAGACAAAATAGTAATCATGAAGGGGTGTGAGGGGGAACTCAGCAGCAAAGTTTCTGAGAGGAAGTAGAGTATAGTCATTTGAGGGGGAAGGGTCCCTAAGGCTCATCTGTTTGAATGCTTGATCCCCAGTTGATGGAACCCTTTGGGAATGATTAGAAGGTATGTCACTAGGTATGAACTTTGAGATTTCAAAAGACTCTCTACATACTAAATTAGCTCACTTTTTTACTCAGTTCCTCTCTCTCTCTCTCTCTCTCTCTCTCTCTCTCTCTCTCTCTGTGTGTGTGTGTGTGTGTGTGTGTGTGTGTGTGTGTGTGTGTGTGTGTATGTGTGTGTTGTGGGGGGGCACTTTAAAAGTGGAGGTAGTGGTTCCATGCCAACCTTCTTTGTTAGCTGTGAGTCTGGGACCAGTTGGGAAGAAGTTGACTAAATTCTGTTCTCGTGTGAAGAATTCAAGTTGAGCCCATGCCACACGAAAGGGTTTATGATAAATGTCATCTCTGTTTACACCCTAAAGTCCAGTTGGCTCTCTGGACAGCAGCCTTACTTCAGGTCCATAGATCCATAGACAGCAAAGACATAGGCAGGTCAATTAGAACAGAGTAAAGTATTCAAAAGACCTAACCCAGAGAGATGACATAGCACTATACAGAAAGTGACTGAGGCCATTCTTACTGGGCCATAAGTTCCTGTATAGGCGTAATAGACTTTATCCTCGTTTGTACTTGTCAAATGCATCACTATTTTTGGAGAAGACTGATGAGGCCTAGTATGTGTACTGTCAAAACAAATGTATGTTCATACTGTCTGAGTTACTTTCCTGTTACTGTGTAGAGACACCATGACCAGGGCAACTTATGTAAGAAAGCAGTTAATTTGGGGCTCGTGGTTCCAGAGAAATAGTTGAGAAACATTAAAGTAGGCAGGCATTGTGCTAGCTTTGACATTTATCGGAGTATAAGAGGTTATATCTCATCCACAAGCATGAGACAGGGAAAGGGAGAGGAGGAAGAGAGAGAGAATAGGAAGGAAGGAAGAGAGGGAGAGACAAAGAGACAAAGAGAAAGGGAGAAAGGAGTGAGGGAAAGACACAGAGAGAAGAGGAAGGAAGGAAGAGAGGGAGAAAAAGACACAGAGAGAGAGAGAGAGAGAGAGAGAGAGAAAGAGAGAGAGAGAGAGAGAGAGAGAGAGAGAGAGAGAGAGAGAGAGGAGAGAGAGAGAGAGAGAGAGGAACTGAGTAAAAAAGTGAGCTAATTTAGTATGTAGGGAGTCTTTTGAAATCTCAAAGTTCATACCTAGTGACACACCTTCTAATCATTCCCAAAGGGTTCCATCAACTGGGTCTTACGTGGTACTATTGAATTAGGCCAGATAACAAAAGTCAGCCCAGTTGAACAACCAGGAGTTTTCTAGCATTTTAAGATCAGCCTCTGGAGACACAGAGAATCCATTGTCTATCTAAAAGCTGTGGAGAATACAGCTTCAGCTTTATCCCTTCTCAGCATCGGTGACAGTCAGGTTCCTTGGGTGACTCTTCATCTTTCAACAGAGGCATTTGTTCTTGAGTAAAATTACATTGGAACTAAGCAATCATCCAGGAGTGAAAGCACATCTACCAAGAAGCAGACAAATCTTGAACATTCCAACCCTTTCATGGCCCTCTATTAAAGACTACGACATTGTACGGACTTGGACACCAGGAAGCCTGAATCTGTCCATACCTCTGATACATACCCTGAAACTTTGAGCTCTAATCGTTCTCCTGCAGAACTCCCCTAGCCAAAAACAGCTCCTGTCTCCAGCCTGGTTGCCTTTCTATATCTTGCTTCCATCTTGTGGTAAGATTTGTCCACATGGTCTTTCTGCTATCCTTTGGCTTTGTGATTCCCCAAACCGATAGCCTCCTAGCAACAAAAACATAGACATGTACACGATCACTTTCATTTACAGCACGAGCTGTCTAAAAGGTTAGAGAAAACATTCTCATAAGAAAAAGAAATATGACCAGTCTAAAAACAATGCTACAATCTTTTCCTTTGTCATGTAGGTATTTCTGAGGAGGGTTTAGGGAGAATTTTGCAGTGAGTAAGACTGCTTTCTGGGATAATGTGAGAAGCTGAATCCAGACCTTTAGCACTCATGTTATTTAAAAAAGTTTGCATGTGTAGCCGTGCACATCTGTAACCTCAGTGCTGGGGAGTTTAGCTGGACACAGCAGGATGGTAACATCTGCTGTCTATCAACATAGCCATGAAATGGCAAGCTGTGGACTCAATAAGAGATCCTTTCTCAAGGAAATAGCATAGAGATCTATAAAGGAGGATATCCAGTCTTCTGGAACCATGCACAAATAGAAGCACATGAAAGAAATAATGTGTACATACATGCATCACACAAACACCCCCACACTCATGCACATTTGTGTGCACATATGCACAATGGGATACATACAGAGATATTGTGAAGAAAGTTATTATTTTATGATAAAGAAATTAACCATTTGTATGGATAACAGTATCTTTAAAGACTTATCAATTCTGGCTGTGTGTAGTTTTTAAATCTCTATTTCTATGGTCACATTTTAAATTTCTTAGTTTCTTCAATTTTCCAATTTTAGAGAGGAAAAACCCCCAGACAGTTGCAGGAGATGAAACAAGAAGACACTTGCCTAAAGGAAGTAGGTATGTGACACCATTGTTTGTAGAAGTCTGTGAGCAGAAGGGAAATGTGAACAACAAAGTTTCAGCCAAGGAAACCACAAACATGCCTTTCTGTTGTGGAGACAGAGACCCAATAGTAAATACTGAGGTAGGGTTTTGTTGTTGCAATAAACCCATACTTGCAGTAATAAAGGAAGAAGGTCGACCCCAGTGTTTGCATCCCAGATTCCCTGTGGACTCTGGAAGAACGAGGCACCACAGAGTGGAGTCACGTACTTCAAGCAGTGTTGTCCCAGAGATGAGCGCAGTGCTGGGCACAGCAGGGAGAGCGCTCTGAGTCCATGCTTTGATGCCTCTCCTGGAAATGAAAGCATATTGGGATCTTCTTTCTGGCTATGGAGTTGCAGCAGGAATCTTTCCCCCAGGCCTTTATATATTGAAAGACCAAAGACCAACAAGACATGGATTATTTTTCCTTATCTATTTTTAATAGAATTTTACAAAATACATTTTAAAACGTGCGATGATTTCAAAAGGAAGAGTCCCCCCACCTGGAGGGGGGCACTTCTACGTAAAAGATTCCTATTCCCAGTGGGCAATGTTTGAATAAGGAATGGAGAATTCTAAGAGGTTGTGCTGAAAGGACCAAAAAGATGCCATAACAGGTTGCTCAGTCTTCTCTCAGAGATCAGTCCTCAATTTCAGTTTCCTGAGACTTGAGCAAGCAGTTTCTGGGAGGGCCATGAACAAAAGTCATAATCCTTGCAGTAGCTTCCTCTCTGCAGGCACTTGTACTCTGACCGCTCAAGGTTCAGCCAATTGTTTACTGTCTGGGACCCTTCATCAACTCAGAGCTGCATGCATGAGTCAAGGACAGAACCTGGGCCACTGAGTCAGTCCTGACAATCAGTACCTGTGAGGCCAGCCAGCCTCCATGGCAGCTCAAGGACAGAGCCTGGGACTTGTCCAGGCCTGCTCAAAAATGATAACTGTAACTCCCAACCAGTAAATTCAAAGGTTACATACCCCCACCCAATCATATGACACAAAGGCTTGTACCACCCTGCTTGTGGTTTTTCCCTTTAAAAACTCCTCACTCTGAGAGCTCAGGGCCGTCCTCCTCCAGCTACTTAGTCAGAGTGTTGGACACAGACAAAGCCTGGGCTTGCTTGTTATCAATAAACCCGTGTGTTTTGCATCTGATGTCAGCTCTGTAGTGGTCTTGCTTGGGTGTCTCCAGACATGGGCACAAGAGTGCCAGCATAGAAAAGTAGGAAGTGTCTACCAAGACATTCTGGCTTGCCTCAAACCCAAATAAACTGTTCCAGTCAATCACTGACTTAAATCAGTGAAAACAAATATTTTCCTAGTGTCTCTCAGGAAATTGTCACTCCAGAGAAACACTAACACCACACAAGAATCAAGCATAGCAGGTCTGTTCTGAGAGACTTTGTCTTATATGTTCCCAAATCCCTACTGAAACTGGCCTCTAACCACCATTAAGAGTTTCTGAGCCACAGGGCCCCACCATAAGTGATAATCTTCAGGTATTTTAGCAAAATTTAGAGTTATGAACTTGTACACACAGGACAATCACCCCTAGGTGATTAAATTCTGAGCCTTGTTCTCTTCGTTATTGATTCTTTTATGGTGATAGACTAATGGATGGTATTAATAGCTGGAAACATTGCTCAACAGTGGACCACTTTTCTCCACTGTGCACAGTCCTTTGTTCGATCCCAGCTCCCAGCACTGCAAAGGGACATGAGACCTAGACACTCTAGCAAGTAAACTTGCAACTAATGGTGGTTTTAAAACAGTGTAGGAAAGATAAGGCTTTGGCTTTGCTGGGCAGTGGTGGTGCACACCTTTATCCCAGAACTCAGGAAGCAGAGGCAGGCAGATCTCTGTGAGTTTTCGACCAGCCTAGTCTACAGAGGGAGTTCCAGGACAACCAGGGCTGCAACACAGAGAAACCCTGTATTCAAAAACAAAAACAAAAAAACAAAATATAAAAACTCCTCTAGCTTTAGTTAAACAGAATTATAATTGCCTACTCATTGGATTTAAATCCAGAAAAAAATAAAAATGCATTTATGTCAAATTGATTGTACAACACATTTATATAATATCCTATTTCTTTTACATAGTATCCTACCCTGCTAAATTTAGAAAATCTCTACTCATAATCCAATATTAGGATCAAAATATGCAAAACGTTTTGGGCTAATATTAATTTTTAAAAAAACGTTCTATTTTGGCTGGGCGGTGGTAGCACACACCTTTAATCCCAGCACTCGGGAGGCTGAGCCAGGTGGATCTCTGTGAGTTCAAGGCCAGCCTGGGCTACCACGTGAGTCCCAGGAAAGGCATAAAGCTACACAGAGAAACCCTGTCTCGAAAAACCAAAAAAAAGTTCTATTTTAAAAAGATAAATTTGTGTACCTGATTTTTAAAAACAATTTTTCAAAGATCAAAAGTATAAAAGAAAAGGTTTATAGACTTTTTTCTACAAAGAGTCAGATAACAAATGTTTTACTTTGTCACATCCTGCCCATCATACCTTTCCTAACAGTGAGAAAGCAACCCAGGATACCAGGCAAACAAGTGGGTATAATTGTGTTCCAATAAAATTTTACTTGAAAAACAACAGCAAGATTTGGCTCATGGTTTACCAACTGATAAACACTTTTAAGCAATAACATATGATGGAAGGAAAAGCTCACTGCATTCAAAACTAAATGAATATTAAAGAGGATAAATTACAGGGAGTGAGAATATTGCCAAAATAAAAAAGTGGTGGGAATGAGTGAATGGGAAGCTCTTTCTCACTTTCCCCATACTTACTGCTTCAGGGAAGAACATTTCCTCCTATCAAGGAACTCTCAGTATGTTGATTCCAGGTGACTTGTTCATTAGTAATTTCCCATATACATGATAGAACATGCTACTTCCAAATACCAAGGTTTTGATAATTTAAAATTGTCTAACCTCATTGGGATTGCCTCATCCACATCTAGGAATTTCAATACAGTCCTGTCCAGCCAGGTACCAGCAACAGACCTCCCTGAATATTCCTTGCTCATAGAAAAGATATAAATAAACAACTTAGCAGAGTTTTTTCCTCTGTCCGAAGTCCAAATTAAGATACCATCAGAAAGTCCATGAATCTAGACTAGACATATGTGTGCTTAATGCTTCTTAGTTTGTGTTATTTAAATCCAGAGCCTGAGCTCTGTAGATTCCTGGTAGAAAAAAAATACTTTGGCAAATAGAAAAATAAACTTTGTCTCAGTGGAAGATTAGTCAAGGAGGCCCAGTGGACATTTCACAGCAGGGAAAATCCATGCAAAATGAATTTGGACAAGAATAGTCTGTCTAAGATATCAATTTGCCCAAATAATATATTTATGGGCTATTATTACATCTAGGGGAAAAAACCCAGTAGATTAAAACTGTAAAAATTCGCTGATAAAAATGATCCATTCTCAAACGTCAACCAACATTAAAAGGGAAAATTTGACACTTTTAAATAAAAAATGATTTGCAAATTACACAAGGAGCCTACAGAGACTCCTTCAGGTCTGTTCTCTCCCTCTCCCTGCTCTAAAACATGCAATAAACCTTTTTCAATTGGAGAGGTTTAATCTATGTGTACAAGGGGACTTAGAGGCAATGCCTTCTCTCTTTTCCTGGAGGCCTGTGAGCAAGGCTTTTTCTGATATTGATTGGGTAAGTGATATCACACCAGAAGGTACACTGATATGGTGCTGGGTAAAAGAAGGCAGCAAAGAATCCTTGCACTCTAATCAAAGCTCTGTCCAAGCCCCACACTCTGATGAAATCCAATCAATAGAGACGATTAAATGACACACACAGAGTCATCAATATTAAATACACTCCATTTCCTGTACAAGAGCTGGGTAGCACAAAGTGGACAAGATAAAACTTGACGCTGTAGCTTTATTTATAGTGTCTGAGCTATACATAAATATGAGAGTGAACTTTGACTCATCATTTGCCCAACAACTCAAGATGCCACCTGCACATTTAAGAATGACACTGCATTGAGCAGAATTTTGAAGGAACTCTACTGAGAGTTTGCTATGAACTAGCCATTGAACTTGTTATTATCTTACTTATTTTGAAGTTGAGGGAGTTATTATTGTGACATATTGAATGGGATGAGTTTACTACTCATAAAATTGAGCTCACTGCTAGTAACTATAACCCATAGGCTCTTCACTGGTGTGGCCCAAACTCATGGCTACTTGACCATGATCCTGCAAAGACTATCTGATGTCTGCTTAATTGAAGTCTCTTTAAAGTGAGAGGCTTAAACTAAGGATTTAACTTGCTTCTCTAGATGTGAATCTTTAAGATACAGTGGGAGAACCATGAGAGACCACTAGATACATATAAAGTATAAATACAATCACCTTTTTAAAGCTGCCCATTTTTTGCAAAGGAGTACATTTTCAAGGCATGGGGAGTATTTGCCTCTAGTTTTTAACAAGTATGACAATCTAATAAGAGTAGCAAAGCCAATTTGAAACAAAGTTTAGCAAAGTATAATCAGAAAAATTCTTTGGATTTGAGCAGTGTGTTTTTGGGTCAGTGTGCAGGAGAGTAGGGAATCAGCTCACTAGTCTTTAGACTCTTGAGGTAAGATTTATACTATTCTCTGAAATTATTCTCAAGGCAGGTCCAGTCCCCTCCTCCCTTCACCCAGGCTGAGCAAAGTGTCCCAGCATAGGCCCCAGGCTCCAAACAGCCAGCTCATGCACTAAGGACAGGTCCTAGTCCCACTGCCTGGGGGCCTCCCAAACAGTTCAAGCTAATGGACTATCTCACTTATCCAGAAGGACTGATCCAGTTGGGGACTCCTCAGCTATTGGTTCATAGTTCATGTGTTTCCACTAGTTTGGCTATTCATCCCTGTGCTTTTTCCAATCATGGTCTCAATAATTCTTGCTCATACAATCCCTCCTCTTTCTCGCCGATTAGACTCTGAATCTACCAGGCTAAGCTGAATCCCCAGGGAGGTCCTTGTCCTGGAGGAGATGGGAATGGGGGGGTGAGTTGGGGGGAGGGCAAGGGGGGCCAGGAGAAGGGAGGACAGGGGAATCCATGGCTGATATGTAAAATTATATTAAATTATAAAATAAAAAATAAATAAATGAAATTATTCTCATTTTTAAAAAAATCAAAACCACTATTTCACTAATTTCCTAAGGCTCTCTAAGTGGAACACAGCCAGTCTTCAACTTGATAAACCATTAAAAACCCATACAATATTGTTCACCACATGCCAAGTACTGATTGAAAATCTTTATAATATTATTGTATATAGTGTTCATAGCAACTCACTGTAGGTGTCTTTATATTCACCCTATTTCAGAGATGTGGTAACTGAGACACTGGAAACAGCTATCACGAAATAATGCACATGCTTCTAATTTGCTTTCTATTGTGGTAATGAATTCTGACCAAACACCACTTGTAAAGAAAAGGATTTATTCAGTTCACAGCTTCTAGCCATCCAGGAAGGAAAGTCGGGCAGAAACTAAAGGAATGGCCAATAGAGAAGGCTGCTTACTGACTGGATTCCCAGGCTTGCTCAGCTTACTTTCTTCTAACACTTTGGCCCACCTGCCCAGCAGTGGTACCACCCACTGTGGGCTGAGCCCTTTCACACCAATCATTAATAATACTACTAATAAAAATGCCTCACAGTCTTGCCTGAAGGTGAAGCTGATGGAACTCAATGCCTGAATTAAGGTTTCCTTTTCCAAGAGGGCTTTAGCTTGTGTCAAGTTGACAAAAAATAAAAAATTAAAAAAAAATCAAACAAACAAGAACACCATTAACCATCACAGAAGTGAATGCACAAATGTATCTTGTCTTTGAACTTAGGTTCAAGATACATACCTACTATCACCTGCTGTTTGCTGTGGAATAATCCTCTTGTACATTATAAAGATTTGTCACTCAAATTGGTTTAATAAAATGCTGGTTGGCCAGTAGCCAGGCAGGAAGTATAGGTGAGGTGACCAAACCAAGGATGAAGGGAAGGAGAAGGGCAGGGTTAGAGAGTCGCCAGAAAATCCAAAGAAGCAAGATGAGAATGCTGGACTGAGAAAAGGTACCAAGCCACATGGCTAAACATAGATAAGAATCATGGGTTAATTTAAGTATAAGAGCTATCTAGTAACAAGCCTGAGCTATTGGCCGAGCACTTATAAATAATATCCAGCTTCTGTGTCAGTTATTTGGAAGTAAGCAGTCAGAAAAGAAAAACGTCCATTTACAGCTGTTCTTTTCTGTTTAACCTATAGTTCTTAGGGAAAGTTATATTTTAAAAAAAGGTGGAGATTTTAAAAATATCTGTAAGAAGCAAAACCAAAAAGCTTCTTATGCCTTTGGAATGTATTGCAGGAGTGTGGTGAGCACCAGAGACAACTCCTCTGAAGACAGTGATTCCTGATAATATTCCCAGGAAGGAATAGAAACAGATAGAGTGGGGCACTAATTTTACAGTTGTCCCTGAAGAGTTTGGAGGTAGCAATGACATTTGACTAGGGGTAAGCACTGCTCATACTTTGAGCACACAATGAACACCAGGCAGTTCTTATTCAGCATCTCCAATGCCAAGCAGTACTGCAGACAGATGCTTTATTGAGAAAAAAAAAGTCACTGACGATTCTTAGAATAATATGTCTTTTATTATTTTCAGTACAAAAACAAGAAAAAGAAACCATTGTTTAATCTAGGATGGGAGTTATATAAATAGCTAATTAAAGCCTCTTCCTGCCCCTTCTCATCAAGAGATACTGCAGCCCTCAGCCTTACCTATGGCACAGTTACTTTTAAAAAAATGTATCTTTCCTCTCTTTCTCCCCAATTTGTTCCCTTTTACCCTTGGTAGGTAACCTCACTTGCTTCCTTTTGTCTAGTTATTCAAAATAACAAATGTCTAATTTAGAAACTGGTAATTTGGCAAATTTAGACAATCGCCTCATAACCACATTTTAGTACACCTTTGAAGCAGAGGAAGTTCAAAGGCTTTGAGACGACAACTGTTGCATGGCCTGTTTCTATGAGTCATTTGAAGTAATTGGTCTTGTCTGATGTATGTTTTGAACTAAGGAAGTGGGGCTTTATTACCACAATCACATACAGGTTTTGAGCTGAGGAGGTCGAGTTTTCCTCGCAGATGTAGATACGTGCTTGATAAGGCAGAAAACAGACAGATGTGCCTCTATGCACCAGGGAAGAGGTGTGGAGACGGAGCAGATAAAACAGTTGAGAAAATTCCACGAAGCTGTAGTGAAGCACTTTTGGAATCAGTCCCAGTTAGGAAATTTCTCATGAGCAAGCAAGTCATAATTTAGACACAGACTTTAGACTTTAATTTTGCTCCCAACCTAAACCTACCCATTATCCTCATCAAGTTAAAAGTGGACCAGCAATTTGCACATAGTCAACTTGTTAAAGAAAACCATCTTCCTAAAAGAATATTAGTTACCAGTTTTGGACTTTTCTTTTCAAAGTATGTTCCTGAGATACAGCCAGCACTTGCCCTGTTAGCTCTATATAGTGAGGATTGTTATTTAGTATCTATTTCATGAAGAACAAAAGGCAAAAATGTTCAACACCAGAGAAAACATCCACATGTGCCATTCGTTTTTTGTGCCTTCCTGCTGTAACTTTTGTTCACCATCTCTCCCCAGTTATATCTGTGTGCAAATAACCCCAAATTTTAATAAGATAAAAAGAAGCAAAGACAAACACACACACACACACACACACACACACACACACACACACACACACACACACACTTTTAAGTATTTCTCATGATTTAGTCAACAAATACTTATTGAATACTTAGAATGGGTGAGACACTGGACTAAATTCAGATATTATAAGATACAACACTTTTAAGAGCAGTTTATAGTCTAGCAGGTCAGAAGACAGCTTGGCATACATCATAAGAAAAACTCAACATGAGCCAGAAAGAGTGACAGCCTCCTAGGGAGTCTGAGTGAATGTGGGCTTTCAAGAGGAAATAGTCACAGGTAGCACACAATAACCTGAAAGAGAATACTCCATTTCTGAGTCATCCACAGGTGTATCCCTGTTAGAAAGGCAGGAGTTTATCATACTATTTTGTTTCACATCTTGATAAGAATCCTGATAGGAAGCTATAACTTAGGATGGAGATGAAGTGCAACTGAAGATAAGTATCAGAAAGGAAAATAAGTCCAGGGCATCCTTCCTTCAGCACACTCAGAGCTGTGCACACCTGCTGGACTTTCAGAAGGTGTGTGTGGAAGGCTTTGCTGAAAATGCATATTATGAACTAAGAGCAGGAATCAAAGGGGAATATAGTTCTTCTTAAAATGGAAGGTGCTGGAGATGAACACAGTTCTGCTTAGGAAAGAGATGTGTTTGTTTGTACCAAGCAAATGACTTCTGGTGACAGAGTGGACAAAGGCAGGGCAAACTGGAGAAAGGGAATTTGGGCTCACAAAGCAGTGTTCCTACTGAGACTGTTGGATAGAGAACCCATTGTCATGCTGTGTCCCTTCATGATTAAAACCAAGAGAAAGCAAATTTTAAAGATGGATTTGTGCTCTTGTTCAAAACGGAAGAAGAAAAATACCAGAGCAGAAATTGCCCTGTGTTAGAGGTGAATATGCAAGAGAGAAGGGTCAGTTGTATCCAGAGCTGCAGAGTTGTTGGGGAAGAGAATAGTTGGGAAGAGGAAAAGAGCGTCACACTCAAAGAATGGTCAAGTCTACTTACTGAGGTGGGTACCACTTTTCTGGCTCATTTAAAAAAATAATAAAGTTTTTCAAGATTTTTTAAATATTATTTTATTACATACACTAAGTTGCAAATCTTGGCAGAGGGGCGATTGTTTAGTGTATAAGCACTCATCCTGCAAGTGCGACACAGAACTTAAATGCCAGGTGGACTTGAAGGCCCATCTGTAGTTCCAACCTCAGGAGGCAGAGACAGGGCAGAGCAGGGTGGCTGCAAGATTGACTAGCCACATCAATAAGCTCTGGGTTTGATTGAGAGATGCAGCTTCAATAAATAAAAAACCAGAAGGGTGTGGTTGTTTGAAAGAAAATGCCCCCCAAAGGGAGTGGCACTATTAGGAGGTGTGTCTTTTTTGGAGTAGGTGTGGCCTTATTAGAAGAAACATGTCACTGAAGAGGCTGGCTTTGAGGTCTCCTATATGCTCAAACCATGCCCAGTGACCCAGACCACTTCCTGTTGCCTTCAATTAAGATAAAAGACTCTCGGCTATTTCTCTGGCACCATGACTGCCTGCACACCACCATGTAACACCATGATGATAATGGACTAAGCCTCAGAAAAAGTAAGCCACCCAAATAACTGTTTTGTCTTCATAAAAATTGCCTGTGCCCATGGTGTCTCTTCACAGCAATAAAATCCCTAACTAATACAGAGTCACATGTATTTGGGGAAATTGTGGAAGGGCTTTGGAACTTTGAGTTAAAAAAGCCATTGAGGATTGAGACCTGAGTGGGATGAACGGTAGGAGCTTGGAAGACAAGAATGTTGAGAGCAGGGCAGAAGATGGAGGCCTGACTTGTGAAATGCAGGGGAAGTATTAAAGACTCTACCAGGGCCATTTGCTATTTTGATTTAAGGTTCTGTGGTTCTGGTTAGGTGGGGCTAAAGAACCAGCTGTGATTAACAAGATACCAGAACTACTAAAGAGAAACCCTTATATTACTGGGGTAATTGATGCTGATTAGCTGGATCTAAGAAATTAGCAGTGACTAACAAGACACCAGCATTGTTGAGGTGAAATCTTCCAGGAAGTATTTTCTGAGAGCATGGAGAAGCTGTGTTCCAGAGACAGCTGTGGTTGTACCTAATGTTGGCAGCAGGACTTGGTAATGTGTAAGCATTACCCAGATGGTACTGGTTTTGAAGGCATGGAGGAGTCTTGTAGAATAGCTGAGGGTTGGCACTGTGAAGGGCCAGGTGAGGCCACTGGTGAAAGTGCAGTTGAAGGCCCAGGACTGAAGGCATCATTCAAAGAAGTTGAGGCTTGGCACAATGAAGAAAGCTTATGAGAGGCTATTGTTAAAAGTGAAGCCCAGTTGCAGCAAGGGACCCTGGCAATTTGGAGATGCCAGTACCATGGGAAGACCACCAAGGACAGTAGCAGCAGTGGAGTGGAGCCAGCTGGATCCTGGAAGACAAGCTGTGTGCTGCAGAGGGCAGAGCTGCAGAAGTGACCCAAGCCCTGTGAAGGAGTCCAGAAGATAGTGAGTGAATCCCAGATAATTGGACATTGAGTTACCTATACTTACACTGTCGCAATTTTGTTTTGCTTGGTATAGATTTTGAAGGTGCCTTGATTCTTCCCTCTTGGAAAACGTATTTAATTTAATTTTGATTTTGAAAGGATGTGGCTTAATAGTGATGTGTTTGTCAGTTGACAAGGAGTCAGTTGTACTGATTGGTTTTGTGTGTTATTTGACACAAGCTAGAGTCATCAAAGGAAGGAGCCTCAGTTGAGGAAATGCCTCGATGAGATCCAGCTATAACACATTTTCTCATTTAGTGATCAACAGGGGAGGGCCCAGCCCATGGTGGGTGGTGCTATCACTGGGCCATTGGTCCTGGGTTCTATAAGATGGTAGGCTAAGCAAGCCATAGGAAGCAAGCCAGTAAGCAGCACTTCACCCACCATGGCCTCTGCATCAGTTCCTGCCTCCAGGATCCTGCCCTGACTTCCTTCAGTGATGGACAGCAATGTAAAGGCATAAGCTAAATAAAACCTTTCCTCCAACTTTCTTTTTGGTCATGGTGTTTTGTCAAAGGAGTAGAAGCCCTAACTAAGACAAGTGGTAACCAAAGACGATTGCTGACATTAATATCTGGCCTGCAAATGCACAAACACACACATGCTTATATACCTACAAGCATGCATCCACATTCATGCAAAATCATACACACATGAACACACACACACACACACACACACACACACACACACACACACACACACACAGAGAGAGAGAGAGAGAGAGAGAGAGAGAGAGAGAGAGAGAGAGACCACATACACATGAAAAAAAAATTCCAAAGAAAAAATGTATATCATAAGGGCACTGTAAAACGACTTTGACAAATCCATATACATCCTCAACCTATGGGACATGTCCATCATACTAGAAAATTCCTTTTTGCTCACTGACTTTTGCTAGTCATTGAAGAGTCGATACAGGGAGCCCTGACCTTAAAATATAAACTACTTTTGTTTGTATTTCATCTGCGTGATACATTATGAACTCTTTGTGTCTCTACTTTTCATTGAACAAATACTTATATTTCTTGTTTAAAGTTCTCAGTATCCTTGGATATTATTGACTGCCTTATGTATTGATAATGTTGAGTAGGATTCTAAATCTATCATAATTCTGTCTTTCTTAGTGGTATTGTGGTTACCAGCAGTTTAGGGTTACTGTGAACTGGCTGCTGTCAACACTTCAGCTCACTATTATTCATGGTTGTATAATTTTTCCTCTACTAAATGTCTGGGCATTGCATTAAAGAGTGTGTTGAAGTTTGTGAGCAGTAACCAGATAGCTTACAAATGGACTGTATTATTTTGAGCAACCACAGTGATGTTCCAAAATTCCCCATCAGTTTATATTTTCACAAATATTTGCTGTTGCCAGTCTTTAATCTAACCCTTCATATGGGTGTGAAGTCATTTCTATCTGTTTCTCTTAGAAATTTGTTTAATATTCTTCTTGGAATGCTCTATAATTTGATGTGTCTGATAAATTATTTGACTGTTTACAATGGCTAGTTAGTTTTTAATTAATGACTTGCAGGAATTCTGTATGTGGGACTAGGAGATGTCTCAGAAGTTATAATGCTTGTTGAGAAAGAATAAGAACTGGAGTTCAGATCCACAGAACCCACTCAAATGCCTGGTGGACATGGCATGGTATCCTATCTACATTTCAGTGTTGGAGTCAAATGCAGGAATTATCTGTGAAGGCTCAACAGTGAAAGCGGTCTTATCAGAGTTCTGGGGTTGATTCAGATCCTGCCTCAACAAATAAAGTGGAAGAGTGAGCTACCATGATTCCCTTCACTGCTTAATCTAGGGCCTACACACACACACACACACACACACACACACTTGCACATGCATGCACACCAAATACACATATAAAGAAAAAAATGAATAGTCTTTATGTGTTCTGGAAAGAAGTGCTTTGTTAAACGTACATATAGTATTGTGAGGTACAGAGGCGAGGTATTTCCTCCACTCTGAAATACTCAGACTTTTCACAGTCATCATGCTCTACACCAGCTAATGCACCACTCTCATTCTGAGGCCCCATCAACTCAGAGTTCCTACCAAAGAGCAGACAGACACACAGGCAACTGCTTCTTTGCTAAGGGTATTCCCATCACCCTCAGTTGGCCCTCAGGCCTTTTTACCTTCTTTCCTTACTTCTTTGTCATATTCCAGAACTCCTGCTACAATGGTACATGTTCTTTAATTTCAGGGCCTGTACTGGCTTCCTCATCTTCAGAAAAGAACTTGGACTTGTTTACTGAGAGTGAATAGGCTTAAGATCTTAAATTCCCTCCCTTGTATTTCACACCTATGTTGTTCATTTGTTTAACACCTCTATACCCAGTGTTATTCCCTTTGAATTACAGTAATGCCTATTGCTTATATTACGTATACTATGTCTGCAACTTCTGTGGGCACAATACATTATATGAACCATCTACGGTAGTTTTCAGGATATCTCAATTTTTTACATGTAAACTGAGCCACATAATTTGTTTTTTTTAAACATGTTCATGGCCACAGTACAGAAGTCTTAAAGATAGGATCCTCACCCAAGCATGATGTTCTTCTTTGTCTATTTTTTTTACACAGAATCTGTTATACCTTCCTTAGGATAATTATTTAAAATAATAATTTTAAATGTTTCCATTCTATTTTCCATTGCTTACTTTTTCTGTCTTGCAGCCATCTTCTTGTTAGTTCTACAGATTTTAATGTGAATACATGCACATGTTCACTCAAATAATTCCAGCTTTCTTTCAACACAGCCACTCTATTTCTATATTTTCTATCTGAAAAGTTGCTAAAAATTTTTCACCTCATATTTAGGTTTTATACTTTGGGGTCTGAACCACTTTCTTGACTGAAGTATGATCTAAGGGCCATTTGGTAGAATCTGCCCAGACCTAAATCACTACCTATTCTAGCGCTGTCTTTGAATTCACAGCACTTTACCCATTATCCATTGTTATGGCATCCCTGCCTTCACCAAATCCTCCTTCCCTTTTAGAATTTTATTTCAGGCCACTTATCTATTAGACTCATCCATTGATCCTCTGGAGAGGACAGAGCTATTGTTTATTTATTCTTTCTCATTCTTTCAAGTCATATCCCCAATATTCATGGTATCCTTGACATGCAAATAACTCATAACTAAATAAGAGGACTTATTTTCTTACTTTTTTGCAAAAGTATGAATAAAAAGTCTTGGAGACTGCTTCTATAAGGTGCCTAATCCCTTTCTAGTCCAACCCTTTCAGATACCCTTAGAATTTATCTGCCAATTACTGTGTCAGGCACTGCTCTAAGTGTTATACGAATATTTAGTAATTTATTCCTCCCAATACCATATGATGTAAATACAATTCCTGTTGACACACGAACCATGAGAAACCTAGGACATAGAGAAAATAAATAACTTACTGTTATCAGCAGAATTGGGGGAGAGGCTCCAAGCAGCCTGTTTTCTTACATGGACTGCACACCAAGTCCTGGCCAGCAAGAGGTAATGGTAGTCTTTCACAGACTGTTTAACAGATAAGAGAGGGCACTGGCATTTTGAACTAATATCTATTTTGGAATGTAGAATGTCATAATGTGCTTATCCACTGTCTCAAAGATAAGAGACAAGCAAGGACATTTGAGCTAAGTAGCCCATTTGGAAGGAGAAAAGGACACTGGGCATCAGGAGCTATTTTACTCCTCTGAGATCTCATAACTGAGAGCTGGAGGAGGTATTTCCATTTCCTAGGGTACTAGGTGGTAAGAGGCATTTCTCAGTCTGACAGGCTCCCCTTTTAGCACAGATAATGTCATATCATTTCTCAACGCATAACCTTTCAAGTGCTACCCACACTTGGAATAAATAACCTGCACACGAAGGTGCACAGTGTTAACAGCAGGAATATGCCCCAGACAATCTAGATTTTTCATTTTATCATGATGCTCAGCCTACCCTGAACTTCTCTCTCATTCCTTTGATTCTCAATGTTCATCACCTTTCATCCTATAAGTTTTAGAATAAATGTTAGTTCCTTAGCTTGGCCTGTTCTGGAGCCCTAAGTACTTTACTCTGCCCTCCCAACAAATATCTACTGTCTCACCCCATAGAGGCCTATTGAGATCTGACATTACTGTTTTTTGTATATTTACTTACATTCTTTCTCTGCCTCTCTTACTAGAAGGCAATTTGGTCATATTCAACATCTCATTGACAACACCTCATTTAAGACAGAGTGTTTCATATATTAGAAATTTGAAGTATTTTGGTAGTAAGAAATAACAAGTAATATGCTTCCATGGCTATATAATATTCCTTTGTCTGCCAAATTATATAAGCTTCAATTTCTTTTATGTTTTCATCTGAAAGGGTATAGATTTAGGAATTACAGACTTGGGCTTGTATCCAGCTGGGCTAGATAGACTCATCAACATTTGGGTCTATTTATAATTCAAATTTTTTCTCTTATTTGATAAAAGAAAAGTTAGCATTTATCTCAGAGTCAGAATTATCATTAAGTAAAATAATATATTTTGAATGATTATCTCAGTTCCTAGCATAGAGATAATAAAAGTCTATTTTTCATTATTTTTTTTTTACTTCATGTGGGGATGTGGACTGGTCCATATGAATATGTGTATGTGTAAAATTGAATATGTGAGTGTGTGCAGATGTGTGTGTAGTGGGTTCCAGCTTTGACCTGAAAGTACTACCCCCACTAAGGCTTTGGTAACTGTCACACCTACAAGGCGGGGTGGGGACAAGAGCCCTTATGACTGGAGATCCTGATGTGCTGGCTCTCTTGGTTCCTGGATCCTGGACTCTGGAGCTAGACCAAGCAGAGTTCTCCAGAGAACACTGCTGGACTGCACTACACCTTCCCCGGACCCTCTAACCTATTCCTTTACTTGTAAGTTACCCCACAAAATAAACCTCCCTTTTAACGCAGAGTTGCCTTAATACTACAACCAATACATGTGCACATGAAGGCCAAAGACAAAGTCAGGAGACATTCCTCAGTTGCTGGTATACTTCTCACACCATTTTATTTTTGTTTTTATTTTTTATTTTTGAAACAGTATCTCCCAGTAGCCAGAAATTCTCTGTGTAGGGTAGACTAGGATGGCTGGCCAAAAGAAGCCAACAGTTCACTTGTTTTTGTCTCCCCAGCACCAAGATTATAAGAATGCCACTTCACCTACCTTTTCTATCTGGGTTTTGGAAATCAAATGCAGGCTCAGCTATCTACTTTATGAACTAAGCTAACTCCTAAGTCCTCATTCTTCATTTCTTTACATCTAACCTTGACACTGTAGTCAACGTAGAAATTGCCTCATATCAGATGTTAGCAAAAGAAAAAGCAAAAAGCAAAGTAATCCTTGCTTACTTTTCAAATATTTCACACTTTTTTTTCATTATTACTTCCTGTGCATGCTAAAAGGATATCCTTGCTGCAGAGTTCTCAAAAGTTGACAATTACCATGATAACAACAATTTCTGGTCATGTACAATAAAAACAACAAAAAAATCTTGACACCTGAATTCCTGGAAAAGTCATGCCCTTCACAGGAAAGACATAAACAATCCTAGCTTCATTGGTTCTTTCTCTCATTTCTTTTACCATGTACATCTAACCTTCTTAACTCCCAAAACTTGAGCATCTGATTTGTGTGTTTATCGCCCATTCTTCCTAGTCTTGATAAAGGATGAAAGTCATCTTCATCATTTACATACCATTGGCTTTATTTAGTCTGCAGCTCTGGGGACACAAACCTGCAGTTTGGCGTGAAAGACTGGTAACACAGTTGGATCTGAAGGCTTATTTATCAACCAGTATAACTTAGAGAGTGGCACAACTTTTTGGATATGGGACCTATTTGAGGAAGCAGGTCATGGAGGGTATGCTATTGATGGGATTATTGGTATTCCATCTTTTCCTCTTATACTTTGCTTCCTGGCTCCATAAAATGACCAGCCTCCACCATTATACACCTGTAGATGTAACTAACCATCTTATTAAAATAAGAAACACAGAACCAATATAAAAGAGAAAGCCGAGACGTCAGAGCTCAGAGCTAAAATCTTACCTCCTGCAGTGCTCCTAGCTTCCCCAAAAGAGAGCTACTTCCTGTGTGTCTGTCTTTAAATAGTCTTTCTGTTCTGCCTTCTCATTGGTTGTAAACCCAAACACATGACTGCCTCATCACTGCCTGTAAGTACCGCCCCCCAAGTCTTAAAGGCATATGTCTCCAATGCTGGCTGTATCCCTGAACACACAGAAATCTACCTAGCTCTTCTACCAAGTGCTGGGATTAAAGGCGTGCACCACCACCACCACCACCACCACCATACTCTTGCTATGGTTCTAATAGCTCTGACCCCAGGGCAACTTTATTTATTAACATACAATTAAAATCACATTTCAATACAAATAAAATACCACCATATACACCCTTGCTGCCTTGATATCCTACCTCAAGATAGTCTTAAAAGCAATGAAACATAGCAGAGAATGAGCTTGGACCTTAGAAATCATAAGCCATGATGAGTATTTTATCATTTTCAATTGTTTTTCTGACGCATATTGCACCAATGGTAACACTATAAAATCTTCAAGGCACATTTTAAATTCCAACATTTTAACATCCGCAAAATTGTTCAAAGAAAAGGTTAGACTGAGAAAAGACCATCAGAAAGTAGCACAAAAGAGAGTAAAAATGAAACATGAAGAAACAGAAACAACAAAAAAAACATTACAATAAAATCAAGAAATCACCTCTTGAGCAGGTACTGACATAGCACAGCAGCTCGACTTGTACTCAAGGAGAACACAGTCTTCAGGGGCAGCTTGGAGACTTTTCAACCCTCAGGACTGCTAACAGGCAGTCTCCTTTTGGGCCCTACATGGTGGTAAAGGCTATCTTCAGAACTTTGCAACTCTTCAGGTATGTTGGCCAATTGAGCTGTTTCACAGATGCTCATATATAAAGAAACATCTATGTTTATACTTTTTTGTTTTATGCTTTGAAATGATAGGAAATATGACCACTCACAAATAGAATAATCCAAAATTTAATATTTTATACTTTGGTTATATTTTAGAATTTGCATACCTATTAACATATTTAAAAGATGTATCCTAAGACGTATCTAAGACATTCTATATAGAAAAAGACTCTGAGGTTTTTCCAGAAGTAAATTTCAAGTCTTTAAGGAAGGCTTACTAATATTTTTTTTTTAATTTAAAAAAAATCTAATTTCTTAAAATGGATCAACCTGTCTCCGGAAATCTCTCTAAATGAAGTCATTGTATCAAATATCTTTATAGGTTAATAGATAACCATTTCTGTTACAAAGGATTAGGACTTCTGCTCCTAGGTGGGGCATATTGTCAGCTTGTTCATCCATCAGCATGTTTGCTATAAGAGAAGTGACCTGCCTATCCTAAAATTGAGATCCTAAGTAAAAATTGCCAGGTCAAGTGGATTCTAAGTAGGTGACATTGCATATATAGCAATAAAGTTTTAGGATACAGGAAGATCACATACTATTGACTTTGCAAACACTTGGGCTAAACTACTTAGCTTATTCAAACTGCCATTAGAGGTACATTGCTAACTATTTCTATGCATGGTAATTTTAAAGCAGGAGATTTTCAGAATTTGTAAGTCAAGATCTCCCCACCAACACATGAATCTTAGGAGATGCAAATCTCTTCTTGCTGCAGTACCTGTAGAGTAAATTGAGATAGATTTTGTAGCAATTTGAGGAGTAGCAGCATGTAATTTCAAAGACAGAAGTCACAAATGGCAATTGACATAACCCAGGGAAGCTATTACATAGGCTCATCACAGGGTTCTTTGGAGAGGAACTCTAAGAGATGACTATGAACATCTCATTCCTCTGGCTGCTTCATTCTTCAGGGACTTGATCTTTGCTGTGCAATCCCTTCCAGCATCATTTTGCTTCTCTTCTACTTAAGTGTTACCATTGATACACTGACCATGACACATTTTCCATAATGGAACAACATGGCCACACAAACAGATGGGTTGATTTTTCCCCCCACTTTATTAAAAACTTATGCAGTTCTTCTACATTTTTCTTTCCTTTTGTGGGAATGTTGTAAGGAAACTGTTCATGAATTTGTTTTAATAGGTGTGCTTTTGATAGTAACTGATGTTCACTGATTTGTGGTGATTTTTTAAGTTAGCTTCCAAGTCCTGAAGGACAAACATGACACTGAAGAACAGGGAAAATCTAGAGGGAACATTGAAATCCAATTTGCAAAGGAATCTGGTGAGATACTCATGGTCTACATTGTTTCTGTCCAGTCTTGGCCTTCAGAATTCCTCCCAACCTAAACAAATACAGTACTTATAACTAGAACCCCACCAAACTTCCTATTTTGTTAACATGTATGCACATGCAAGATAGAAACAGACAGAGACAGAGGGAGACACAGAGATAGAGATTTACATAGATAGAAGCAGAGAAAGAGAGAGTCAGCCTTTAGTTATTTGTACATTTAGCTTGGTTTGAGATAGGTGTCACAAAAGAACATGTCCTGAGTAGGATCCACTGCTCAGCTTCCTGCTGGCTGTGTCCCCTCAGCATGGCATTCCAAGGACACACTGCAGGGATACACAGGATTTTTTGGCCAGACCACTGACAGGGTTTAATTGCTAATTGCAACGCTTTTCAATCTAACTGAGAAGAATGGAAGAGAAGTTTGTTCATGTGAACTTCAGATATGACAGGCTTTTTCTACAGGCCTGGCAGGATATTCAGGGGGATTCAGTGCTCTATGTTCAATGAATGCAACACAAAACAATAAACATATTTCCTCTTTTTTCTTTTGCTTCTCCTCCTCCTTCTTTTTCTTGTTCTTTTCTTTTAAAACTTTATACTCAACTCCCCTAGTATATTTTGGAAAGTCATCACTTTCCAAACAGAATCTCCTTTTTCAAAATAGAATATATAATCAATAAAATCTTGTTGTCTGCAAAATAAACAAACCTAAAAGAAAAAAAATTACTTCTTATCCAGGAATCGCATATTTTTATGACTGAATCTCCAGAATTCCTTTCTTGATAATAAAGCTTCTTGTATTAAAATTGCATTAAAATATTTAAAAATTGATTTATTCACTAAATAAGTCAGAAAGTATGCATTGTTGGGATTTTTAAAGGAGAATAATTAATGATCTTCAAAATGCTTTCTAATTTTTTTCTAGCCTAAGCTGTGATGCTGCTGCAATTGGACAAAATGTGAGAACCATGTTAGATAGGACTCCACAATTGAAGATCCGCTAGAAACAATAGTGTCCTTTTCTTTTCTTTTCACATTGGTTTACTCAGAGATATGTATGTCTTTGAATGTGGGGTGTTCTATGAGCATTTGCAGAGTCTAGAGGTATCATGATCCAGTGTTTTTCTCAATTGCATTTCTATCTTACTTTTTTGAGATAGGATCTCTTACTGATTTTAAGGCTCATCTATTAGCCAGATTCACTAACCAGAAATCCTTTGGGATTTTCCTATGTCTACCTCCCAGCAATGAGATTACGGGCCTCAGCCACTATGTTGTCCTTTCTACATGGGTGCTCAGAATCTAAGCTCAGGCCCTCATACTTTATCCACTGAGCCACTTCCCCAACCCCCATGAAAAATAGTAGTATCAATTTCCTACTGATATTACCAAAACAGCTTGTATCTCATCTAATCTTCAAAATTATCTATGACATAGACATTGTGCAATTTGTCTGTGTAGGCTAGCTGGTAACTATCTCAGCCTTGGAGCTAATTGAAGGTCGATTCTGCATGGCCTTCTTAACTTTGTTGTCATCTTGGACATTTTCTTTACTAAAACACATTACAGATGCAAAAAAACAGTATCACCTCCTTTACCACCTTAACAAACCCAAGAAAGACTTTGGCTTGGCCACTATAAGTTGTTAAGTAATGTTTAGTAAAAGCAGAACTAGTCTTAGTTCTACTAGTGTATTAGTCTTACTCAAGAAGGTGACAGTTGTGTTTTGAAGAAGTGAAGACAATGTACCTAAGTTATATATCTAGCCCAAGAAGACTTCAGGTGCAGATGCTGAGAGCTACAATCACAATGACTAAATGAATAAATTGATATAAGTGGGACAAATATATAAGTATTTAAAAGTTCAAATACATCCTCCAGACTTACCTATGATTACAAATGCTACTACAATGCCATGTTATAAGCACTTTTCTGGATATGCTCAAAGATATCAACTACATGATTTCTATTACTTATATATGATATCAAATAAACACTTCATAGCCAAAAGCAACTACTCTGATTTCATTGCATACTTTGAAATCTTTACAATATTTTCTCCCATAATTCTGACTTTGAGTTTCTTTTTGGTTTTAAAATGAAGGAAATGCATGTTCAGTATTTGAAATGTAGAACATAGCATTGTTCAGAAGGAAAGATATGCTCAGTTTAGGAATAGAATCTGAATGCCAATTATTCTAAATTTTTACTAGTTACCTATCTTTGTCAGTGTTCTATGCCTGTGAAGAGACAACCCGACCACGGCAATTCTTATAAAAGAAAGGATCTAATTGGGGCTGGCTTACAGTTTCAGAAGTGTAGTCCATTATCATGGTGGGAAGCATGGCAGCATGCAGGCAGACATGGTGCTGGAGAGGCAGCTATGAGTTCTACATTCAGATCTGCAGGCAACAGGAAGAAAGAAAGACACTGGGCCTGGCTTGAGCATTTGCAACCTCAAAGCCCACTCCCAGTGACAAACTTCCTCAACAAGACCTCACCTACTCCAACAAGGCCACACCTATTCCAACAAGGCCACACCTACTTCAACAAGGCCACACCTACTCCAAAAAAGGCCACACCTACTCCAACAAGGTCACACCTACTCCAACAAGGCCACACCTACTCCAACAAGGCCTCACCTACTCCAACAAGGCCACACCTCCTAATGCCTGTCAAGTAGTTCACTCTTTAATGACCAAGCATTCAACTAAGAGCCTGGGCATGGGAAGGTATTCCTAATCAATGCACCACATTATCTAAGTTATAAAGAAAGGCATTGTCTATTACACTTAAAATTTACTAAATAAAGCTAGACAGTACCACTCTGTATTTGAAGCCACACAGTAATCAATATGCCATAAAAATGAAGATCATTACAAGTGTACAGGTTTGCAATGTTTGCTGGAGTCAAAGCCTCTTTCTTCTGCAGAAGTGAAAAGAATCTGACCAGGAAGAAATATTCTGCAGTGTCCATCTCAGCTTTTTAAATGTTCAATGTACATTAATTGATATTTCATGGTAGAATTTTGTTCTAGATAACATCAGTTTTAAGTATAACAACAGAAATCATATGACAAATCCAAAGAATCTGTAAATGATAGGCATGCTTAAAATTAGGGGAAATATCAGTAGGTAAAAAGTCTTTCGAATCTATATTCTTTGTAATATCTGCTTCTAAAAAGAAAAATCTAAATTCAAACTCACCTAATGGGTAAAATTAATGGCATACCATCTATTGGAGAATACACTAAATCTGTAATTTCCACACAAACACTGAAATGACTGTTTCTGTTCCCTTGGGTATACAATAAGGATTTTTAAATGTTTATACATTCACCTAAAAGCCAAGAGTTCTATCATGTAAGCCTTTTTTTTTTAATTTTATTAAAAAATATATTTTTTGGCAAAAGAAAAACAAAAGGAAACTTATGAATGTTCGTATACAAACTGGCTGAAACCAACAAAACACAGGAAATTGGACACACTATAGATGCAGAAAGAATTTCAGATTTCTATCACAGCTCATTTTTCTGCCTGTAACACCACAGTGTATTGTCAGGGGCAGGACGGCCTGGGGTGCTTAGGAGAACAGATGGCAGCTGGGTTAGGCCAGATAGAAGAAAAAAGGAAGGTGTGACCACCCAGCAAGTACTGGTAAATTATGCAGTTTGTTCTTCTCACCTTCAAATAAAAGAGAAGGAGTATGGGAAAGAAAGAAGGATGGACAGAAGGAAGGAAGGAAAGAAGGAGAGAGAGAGAGAGAGAGAGAGAGAGAGAGAGAGAGAGAGAGAGAGAGAGAGAGAGAGAGAGAACAAAGCATGGGAAGACGCATGCATGGCCAAGGTCAGCACTGTAGCCATGTGGAGGTGGTCCAGTCTTTGGGGGGTTGGGAGGATGAAGTGTTTGAGACAGGAAAGCAGTTCAGAGTTTCTCTCAAGGAGTGGGGAGATGGTAATAAGACCTTACAACAGCTGCCTAGAGACTAGCAGTGTCCTTGAAAGAAAAACAAAACCCAGCTCAGTCCATAGTAACAGTTTTGCCTTGGAGAAGACAGTGCTATTTGAAAAGATAGGTGAGACCTGGGATATCAGCTCCAGGAACAGAAACAGCCGCAGCAAGCAGCTGTTCTTGCTTTTCACTGTGGAATGATCAAGAAAAAATAAATAGACTTTAGAGAAAGAGTACTAAAGCTGAGCTTTTTTTTTTTTCTTTAGATTCAAGACCTGCAAAGCACTGGGAAACTGTAACAGATGAGATTATGAAATCATCTCAAGCATTCTCTGTGAACATCTCCAATTATTGTATCAACATTATCATCTCTGGTCATTGTAAGTGAAAATATTGTGAGATAATGGTGTATCAGAAGAAAGTATCTCAGAAAAATTGTTTTCACTCCTTGTGCCAAACTGCAAAATGATTGGGCCATCCTGTCCACTCTGCCGCCTCAGTCCTACTTAGTCCAACAGCACTCTGCATCAATTCACTCTTCCTAAGGGCATTGCCTGGTCTGCAGCGGCATTGCCTGGTCAACATCTCCACGGAGTCTAAGCTGATATCCTCCACATGATAAAACACCCAAAAAGGAGGAAAGGAAAAGCAAAGGTGGTGAAATCTGAGCTCATAATTCTTCAGCCACCTTTTCAAGACTCCACTCATCCCCACCTGCTACCATGTACTTGAGGGCTGGCAGTGGGGAAGGGGTGAAGAAGGGCACTGCGCTGAGTGTGAGGAATAACATCGAACAAGCTGAGAGAAACGAGAGACAGCAAGCATCTCGGAACTGGAAACAAAAGTCATTGTGGTGGGAAGGCGGGTGGGTGCAAAGAGAGGTCTGTCTGAAAGCCTCATGATGACAGTTCCACAATGTGTAATGTCCTTAGAAATAACAGCCACAAACTGATTTGAGGCTTTCTCCTGCAGGCAATGGGGAGCCTTGGAAGAATTTTTCAGCAAGGAAATTTGAGATTAGAAGTGAGATCAGGATTGTTCTCTGGTGACAGTTCAGCATGGACTGGAGGGAAACTAGTGTTGGGACCTAAAGCTCTATTTGGCCTCTCCAACGAGGCCGGGTATCGAGGTAGAATGGACAGAAGTGAGGCAGTACTAGGACACAGGAGTGCACTGGAGGAAGCAGAACAGAGAAAGGTGGACTCCCCCACCAGACATACAACTTTCTAGTGCCAGAATGCCCTGGAATTAGCACAGGGTTGGGGGAAGAAAAGAATTATATATTTAGATTGTGTCTTCTGCTTTGAATCTAAAAATTGTAGCTTCAATAATCTGCAACCTATCTGCTGTGGATATTGCGCTGTATGTTGTGAATATGTTGCTCTGATTGGTTAATAAATAAAGTGCTGACTGGCCAGTAGCCAGGCAGGAAGTCTAGGAGGGACAAAGAGAGAGGAGGATTCAGGGAGCAGGAAGCCTGAGTGAGGAGACTCCGCCATGAGTAGCAAGATGTAAGCCATGAGCCATGTGGCAAGGTGTAGATTTATAGAAATGGGTTAATTTAAGTGAAGATCTAGCTAGAAAGAAGCCTGAGCCATTAGGCTAAGCAGTTTTAATTAATATAAGCGACTGTGTGTTTATTTGGGTCTGAGTGGCTGCGGGCCCAGAAGGGACTGGAGAAAACTCCAGCTACACCTATCCTCCTCCAATATATTAACTATTAGAGGATTCTGCATAGAGATTGGCTCTTTGTATTAAAATTGAAGTGTGTAAGATACAATATGCCCGAAATTTTCACAATGAGTAAATCTAATGGGCATCAATTAACATCTCAAATTCTTCTCCCTAAAATTAATCTTCATTTTTCAGAAAATAATCTTTAAATATGCAAACCATTACCATCCTATTGCCTTACAAAACACTGAAGTATTTACAAACTGTTTTGTTTTCTAATATATATATATATATATATATATATATATATATATATTTACAAACATATATTGAGTATATATAGGTGTGTATACATAGATATATAATATACATACATAGATATAGGTAGCACTCACAGCATTCCCAAATTGCAAACAACATTTCTGTACCAGTTTCAAACTTTCTACTCACTATTTAGAAGCCTTTCGGCAAGATACAAAATCTATTGTGCATTCTTTTACTTTAAACTGCAGGAGTGCAAAAGTGCGTACTGTTTCCTTCAGAAATGAAATCATCACTCACAGATGTACTTGTGTACTCCTTATGCCAAGACGAGACAGATGTGGCTCTATTCACTCAGGGACAGGTGCAATGGAAAAAGAGATAAAACATTTGGAGAAAGTGTAAGCAACTATACTGCTGTTGCTAAATAAATAAACTCCCTGCCAAAAAAAAAAAAAAAAATACCAATACCAAACTTTGCTTATTTCTACTTATTTCTTCTTAACGTTTATTTCGAGATCTAGTAGAGCTAAGCTCTTTTCAGTTTTACTTAGCTATATTGATCAAGTGTACAGAATGTACATGTACTTAAATAGGTTATATATGAATGAGTAGTACCAATGGCCCTATTGCCATTTTATACCCAAATTCATTCATTTAAAGCAACTCCACTTCTTTCCACACAACACCAATTCTACACAACTTCTAATAAGATCATTTTCACAATCCTTCTACCGGTAAAAGGGAAGTCAGGAGGGCTCTAGCAGTTTGGATAGGAGAAGAAAACAATTGCGTGTTTTCCTAAGAAGCATTTCGGTGAGCTGCAGACTAAGAACAGTGCCGGAGAAGAAATATGCAGCTGCTGGGCTAGGGCAAAGAAACAGAAAATGATTTTGATTTTAGAGATTCGTATTAAATCTGACTCCAAAAGAAGGATCGGGTGGGCATCAGCAGCTGGGAGAGGATAGGCAAGCGGGAAAGATGATGTTGATTTTAAATGTATTTAATCACGCTGCTTAGAGAGAGAAGAGAGGAATCTGCAGCTGGGCTGGGGAAGGAAGGTGGGGAACTACGTTGGAATATTGTCCCAGGGGGATCAGGAAATATGTAAATACGTAGAATGATTCTACAGTGTGATGGGGTTGTAAATGAAAAACTCCGTCTGCCAGTGTAGACAGAAATAATGAGAGTGATGACAAGCAGGGTTAGGAAGTAGATTCATCCTCAGATCAAAAGGTCAGAAAACTCTTGGACAGAGTCATATAATATAAAATAATCACTCTTCTTAGCTGATACTTACCTCTATTATATAAACTATTTCATGATCATTCTTTAATAATTAGTTGACCAAAAGTACACCAGGCATGGACATGCTAAAGATCACAGTGTACTACAGAATTGGTGATTCTTAAGGTAGTACACAAACTTTCAGAATCCTAGAGCAATATGTCAGAAATATAAATTGGGGTGGTTTGATAATATTTAGAGAACAAATTTGAAAATTCATCAATAAATATTCACTAACCTGTGTTTTACATATGGAAGTTTTAAGCACATATGGAACCTGTAATACTTTGAGCACATAGTTTTGTATTTTGGTTTATCTTCTTGTTATTTGTCTTGCAAAATGTAGTGTAAAGGAAAATATAACAACTTTCTTTTTGCATACTGTGAGTAAATGCTAAGTTGAGTGTGTGAAACTTCCACAGACAATTCTCCTACCAGAGAAAAGTGCTTACTACATAATTTCACTGCTTTGTATATTTTCAATTGGGGAGCTAATTGCTTTTGTTTCATCATTTGAAAGTTTAATGTTAAACCTGATATTATAGATCCTAGGTATCTGAGATCCTTATTAAAAATACCTGCATTGATTTCTTACACTACACTTTATAGAATAGAATGCTAAATTCAGCCAGCATCTCAGTGAAGTAATTTATAACTAAAATTTAAATTCATTCTATAATAACCAGGGAGTTATTTGCCTTTTACAGAAAAAAATGCAAGCAAAATAATTTCCACAGTGCCAGGGTTATTTTGCTTGGGATTATTTGGCATCTCGAGATATTGTTTGTGAGAAATGATTTTATATTATGTCTAATTCTTATACCCATGATGTTGAGATTTCAGATATACTAGATACTTTGTCAATAACCAGCAATATCTTCTTTTTAGTCAACTAAATTATTTCAGTTTGGAACAATACAAAAAAAAAAAAAAAAAAGACTGAGCATTCACAATATCCTCTACATTATGAAGTAGCAGTGGTGGATTATAGGGTAGGAGGGACGTTGTACAAGAATCTGTCTTTAGTTGTTGCTGTTTGTTTGTTGGTAGTTTAGTCAATTTCCCTCACCAGGGGGTGCCTTTATCTATGCTTTTCAAAGCTTGACCAATGAACCCAGCTTAATACAAACATTTCCTTTAGCAGCAGAATAGTCAAAGCCTGAACTGGTTAAAGACAAACAAGAGATTTCAGTTTGTCTGAATGCCAGAGAGCACACAAACAACAATTATCCAAGGCATAAAACTCATCTTTATGCCCATCGAGAAGCACCAAGTAGCAATGGGTGACCATTGTTCAATGTCATTCCGTGTGCTCCTAGCATCTCTCTAATTGGAAATATACTCTTATTTTATTTTTTTCCTTACAATTTCTGTCAATAACAGTCTTGAAAGTAGGTTGTATTTTTCCCTTTCAGTGAAGCTGGATGAAGCAAGTGTATAAAAAAATACTGTTACTTCCTTACATTTATATTTTGTACAACCCAGCATTGATTTGCTCCTTATTTAAGCAACATTTTCTTGATAAATTAAAAAAGCAGCAATAGCCATTACTGCAGGCTATATACAGCCTCTAATATCACTTAAGCATATTACAGAATATAATATCTGGTACTTAACGACTAACTTGCATATGAAAGCTCACATAATGTCTCATAAAACCCTTAAAATGGCTTCAGTTTAAGAGTCTCTTTAAAAAAAAAACACCTTCAGGGAATATTGTAAATGAAGTAGCACTCTAGCCCTGGAAAAAAAATTCACACACTTGCAGAAATTTTTAATATAAATTGAACACATTAAAAATTAATTTTGCATGACCATTTCGCATTGCGGTGCCAACGCGTAGTTAAGATAAGGCCTTAACTCTTCTTTGTTTAAAGTAACGTGGAAGCTCTTGGCTTTCCCTTTCTGCTTTCATCTGTACGTAATTATTATTTTCATTAATCAGAAAGCAGACCCCCTTTTTTCCTATTCTGACAGTCTCAGCTGGAGTTGAAAGAAACCCTACCTGAGTCACCAGGGTAACTTAACCATAAACTTCTAGGCAACTCATTAAAGAAAGGTGTGAGCTGACAATTAACTAAGGAGGCATCTATCCTCCTTCAGCCCTTTAAAGCAAGCTGCTCAGAGCAAAGCTTACTCTTCAGAAAAGCAGCTTTCTGTAGGGGATACCTGCCTGGCTGGGCCATCACTTTCTCTTCCCAGACTACTGATTTGAATCTGCTCTCTCGCTTTTTGCTGCCTGGTGGCAGTCCCTCTTTGTATGTGTGCTTTTTAGCATGAGCATTAACAAAGAAACACAATGTACATTTTTTCGTTAACATACTATTCTTTGATGAACATAAAAAAGGGCAAAAATAACAACCAAAGGCATTCTGTTGTATATTTGCAGATCTTTTTATTAGTCTCATGGCCACAATTTTGTAACAACAAAATTCCCCAAGTGTGCATCAGTTGCAATAAGACATTGACGAATGTCTTTCTCTGCAGAGAGCTGGCGCTGCATGGATGTGACATGCCGTAGTTTTCTGTGGTTCTGACATGAGCAGGCAGTACATGATGCCAGTGGGAGCTTACAGGAAGCCATTGGGGTGATTCACAGATTACATCTCAAGTGATCAATTATAAAAAGGTGGGGAAGGGCTGACCTAAGAAAGGACCCCAGACCTTAGATCAAAGGTGCTATATAAATCTGGCAAATGAAGCAATACGGAAACCAAGAACTCATTTTCACTGTCCAAATGAGAGATTCTTCTATGCAAATCTTAAACCCCGAAAAGGGAGAGCAAATCTTGGGCTTATGTCAGAATTACTGTTGATCATGCTGGGAAGAGGGAAGAGAATTTTGGAGAAGATTATTTCTGTAGCTTCCTTAGACTTCCAAAAGCCCTTTTGAAATATTATAATGCATTCCCAGTCCTCTCAATTCATATACTCCATGCAAATACAACATAAGGTACACAATTATATAGACTCCAAAGTCCTTGAGAATACATGCATAGTTGTGCTGACTTCCAAGGAGATATTAGACTCTGGAGGTATTTTATCTTGAAAACCATCATTTCCACTATGAAAACATGGTGAAGTCAATATGTCTGAAAGAGTTGAAAAGAACTGTCTAGCTGCATACAAAAGCACAAATACCTTCTACCTCACTCACCTACCACAATCATAATTTTATCCTCAAGCATTGGGTGTCATGGATTATTTCTGAAAATTCACAACCTGTTTTTCCGTTGAAATGCTTCTGGCCAGACAGATGTTTAGCTGTTAGTTTATAGCAGAAGCAATCTCCTATACTACAAATTTATTTGGATAAGATATGTGAGTCCAGTTTTTTTTTTCTTGATAATTTATTTGTTTTTTTTTAAGAGGAAAGTTGATGAGTAAATACTGGTAAGGGCTAGACATTCTATAATTGTGAGAGGATGCAGGATAACACAGGTACACCAAATGTAAATGTTAGCAACAGCAAGTGTCTCCAGAGAAGCACACTCCTATGGAGTCTCTGTAATTCTGAAACACAGGCTTGTAAAAGTGGTATTGTCTCTGTCTCTCTGTCTCTCTTTGTCTCTGTCTCCATCTCTGTGTGTCTCTTGGTATCTGTCCCTCTCTCTCATACACACATATGCAGAAATCAATGGGAATCTGTTTAAGCCCAAATTTGAAACAATTATATAAAATTATTTCTCAATACACATTTATTTCAGTGATGAGCTGGTATTTAGCTATACAACTGATAAAGGCAATGGAAATATAATAGCCTATGTGATTAAAAGTACAAGAAAATTTTAATTAAATTATTACTTATTTTATAGTTTAGAATCATGAGGAAATCAAAGAAAATAACTATACATATCAAAACTGATTAGATGTTAACACACAAATAACTACGTTTGCATAGTGATTAAGAAATGCAAAAGACTGTCAGCTGAATTTTCTCAGGAGCCTTAAGGAGCAATTCCAAATGGCAGTGAAATAACTATGGCAAAGAAAAACCTGAGTTTCAAAACACCCTACTGCAGCTTATAGTTATCAAGAGAATCTAGGAAAATTTTGATGAGATGAGCATGTTTGGGTGCTAGTGTAAGTTCTTATATATGAGCTTTTGAGTAATAAAAATAACATGAAATTTATTTAGCATACATGTTTGTAATGGCTAATCTTTGTTGTCAGTCTGAATATATCTAGAATGAGCTACAATTCAGAAACAAAGGACACATCTGTAATCCAGATCTTGAGGCTTTAAACTAGGCTACATTCTCTGTTGGAAGCCTACATAAGGACATGGAAGAAGGAAAGTTTTTCTCCTCTTTTCCTGCATACCCACACTTTGCCAGCACATCCATTCCTTCACTGGCATTGGAGTCTACTTCTTCAGGATTCCAGCATATACAGAAGACCAGCTGAGACATCAAGCCTTGTAGGACTGAGAAACTACCAGATTCTTGGACATCCATGCACAGCTAGGCATTGTTGGAATAGTTGGGCTGTAGCCTGTAAGTTATCTCAAAAAATTCCATATTTATATATGGAGAGAGAGATATTCATTCCTTAAGTTGCTAAAACCTACCCAGACTGTGTTACCTTATTATAGCTGCTTTAAACATTGAATATGGGAGTTTCAGACAATATGTATTCCTGAGTTTGTTTTCTAGAGAGACTAAAAACAAAACCAACAAAATAAAAATAAATTAAATAAATAAATAAATAAATAAAACTAAATCTTCTAGCTCCCCAAGCCTTATACAGAACTCCCAGACCCCAGATTTCTCAGCCATGTGTAGCAGTATGGTAAACAGTCAACAGAAGAATTTGAAATTTAGTTTAGGGTAAAAGTTGAAGCAACATTGCTTTATGGGATAACCATATTGTTTAAAAAAAGCAATATTGGAACTGCTGTTTGATTGACTGATTTTTTTTTTACTAATATTGTTGACAGATGGAACAAAAATGATTATCATCATTGGGAGAAGGAAAAGGAAGTCCCAATTCACTATCCATCAAGGACAGCATCCATGTCAGAGCATTTAGCAAATATTTGCTAAAGATTAATAGATAAATAAAATCAACAAAGCTTTGCAAAAGGAGCAAAAATTTAGGAACTATTTGTCAAGACTGGGTAATAACTTATATTATACAAAATAGGTCAATATTGCCTCCAAATATGATGTTTGTAATAGAATTCTGTGAAGGAAAAAATAAGTATATTGAAGGAACTCCCTAATATTAAGAAGTAGGTGGCAATACACTGTGTAAAATATATAAATGTTCCAAGAATTCTATGGTTTGTTTGTTCATTGCTAACTGTTTTTAGAGTTCTATAAAATATAATATAATAACTGAGCACATATAGAATGCTTAATGAATTTGAATTTTGGAGAGAATCTGAATTCAAGAATATGTGGCCTAGTCATTTATATGTTCTCTGAAAGGAAGAATGTGGTTTATACCATAGAGGATGGTATGATTTGATTTCTTTTCTGATGATTTCCTGATCCCTTGGTTGCTCAACAAATTATATATAGGGCACCCACACAAACACATAAGCACCTGCCTATGGGCAATATGCCAGAGCAGTCTGGCACCTACTGAGAATAAGTGGATGCTTTAAGAATGAATCTAGACTGCATTTTCCATAGCAGTGGGCTTTTTAGGGAACCAGAAACTTGAATGCTCTAGACCATCTTCCTCCAGCTAGACATTGCCAAGGAATATATGTAGTTATTAGTAGAATCTTCCTTCTGTTTATCTTCTTGCATTCTACCTTTAGAGTCATTATATACAAAGGAAAGAAAAATAAATCAACCCTTCCCCTTAATTATTTAGTGGCATATAAAGATTTCCTTGAAGAAAACTCTTATAAGTGCGTTGAGGTGAGGTAGGATTCCCCTCATGACTCACTGTATTCATTCATTTGAATTGTGTTATGTCCCAGATTACAGAGACATGCAGGAAATTTAATCCTAGAGATAAACTAAGAAGCAGCTTTACTACCTCCAAATCACATGAAACATTCATACATCATAAATAAATGACACAGTGTAAATACCATTGCTTAGTAACTAATAGCCAACATCCAGTCTTCATCTATGGAATATGCAAAAGATTTTTGGAATTCAATGCAGAATACACACTAGAGTATTTTCTTGATTTAAAACTTGAAATATATATGGGCATTAGGCAGAAACAACAAAATGTATGAAGGTAAAACAATATTCAAAAGATTGTCCCTCTGAATCAAATTTTAAATGAACTAACATAATGCTATTGTACCAATGAAAACATACTTTTATTTTATCTAAGTCAGAAAGAGATGTGGAGAAAGGAAAGTTATGAGAGAAGACAAAATAAAATAACATGCATAAATACATATAGTTAAGGAGATGGCTAATTTTAGGAGCTGGGTTGAACGGGCCACTGGGTGTTCAGGTAGCTGATAAGACTGTTCTCTGGTTGTGAGGATGAAGATGGTTCTGAATGAGATTAGCACTTAATCAATATAATAAACAAAGCAACTTGTCCTTCCTAATATAGCTGAATCTATGCAATCCATTGACAGTCTAGAGAAAACACATATCCTTAGTTTTCTGACTTTGAGGTTCAGTAAGATAACACCAACAAATCACTGGACAATATGCATTGGAAAAAAGAAGAGCTCGACTTATATGTTACAAAACATGAAGCAGGTGTCTTAACTCATCTTACATATGTAATTCACTTTTAAAGAAATGAAACAAACATTACAAACTAAATATGAGAGCTTTACCTCTTCCTATTACTGACATCCATATGTGTTTCTCCATCCAGTTCCTAGGGATTAAAGGTGGTATACAAAGTTAAGGAAACAATGGATCACATTTTCTGTCATAACATTCGAACCACATTAAATTGAACATAGATTACAACAAACATAAAAGGGATATATAACATCTTTAGAATCATTCAAAGAGTTCTCTGGCCTAAACAATAGATGGAAACACCAAACTCCAGCCGTGGCTTAGTGTATCCTCAAATGTGCGACTTGACAGAACAAAGTCTCCTCAAGGACTGGTCTTGAAGTCCAAGATAAAGTTGAACTTGGTGAATGACTTCAAGGAAACATTATCTTCCAGATGTACAGGACAGCAGCACACAGTGATTTTGACAGCATGTGTGAAACCTCTGTAAGCCTAAACCAGACCAAAGGCAAGCATGAACTGAGGAATTGGGCATGCGATCCCACCTCTAGCCACGGAATGATTCTCAATTGTTACCTGCTGAGTAAGGAAAAGTCAGTCTTGTCTGAGAGTGTAGCCTTTAGGAAAGAATCCATGCTCAAGTGAAGAACAACAAATCCAAGAATATTGGGGGCAGCACAAATTGGTCTTGACAGTTTAAAAAAAATACAAGATCCAAAGTTGGGTGGATAGGAAAAGTATGGTGGATCTGGAAAGAGTTGTCAGTGAATGTGATCAAAACATGTACAAAACTTGAGTATCTCAAAGAACAAACAATCAACAAACAAAAACCAAAAGCAGAGTTAAGACAAGAATGTGTTCCCTGAGTCAACTTTGATCCCTTCCAATGCATGTCTTCCTCTTGAGTCTTTGAAACCTTCCATCTGAACATTGAGGATTACTTGGACTTATCAGGCACCTCGTAACTCTTTTTCTTTTTTCTTTGAAAATGAATTTGTCACACGTTTTAAAAATACATCTGAAGATTCAGGGAATTTTATACAAAACATGTTTTTTTTAATCACAGTGAAAATCAGGAATGACCCCACCACCACTTCATACTAGATATAATTCATAGGGTAAAGGAATTGTTAAACTGTACTACTTCTTACTGAAGGGGCAGTTTGACCTATCTTAACATGGAATGCTTCATTTCTTCTTACTGAAAGCTTTAAGCACTCACTGAAGGATAGGCTCATGAAAAACAAAATCAGGACTAATACTACCTTCCCCTGTGTTCCTAAAAGTTTCAGTGATTTGTGGTGTGATAGGGATATGTAAAATAATACACCTAAACTGTGCATAAATTGTAATAAAATTCTTTTGAGAGGGTACTCTTGTTTGTATACCTTTCTTTGAGCAAATGCCAAAATTAGATTGCATATTATACTTGCCTAAGGAATTTTTTTTTTATTGACAGGGTTTCTCTGTGTAGCTTTGTGCCTTTCCTGGAACTCACTCTGTAGACCAGGCTGGCCTCGAACTCACAGAGATCCGCCTGCCTCTGCCTCTTGAGTGCTGGAATTAAAGGTGCCACCACCCGGCATAATTCTTGACTTAAAAGGAGAGATGATAGGGCAGGGGTAAGGTTTGGGTAGTTTTAAAAGGGCATCATATGATTCCAACATTCAGAGATGAGAACATTTACACTGAACCAACAGTTCCTGAATATACCTGATCCACAAATACCTGGGAGCTCATTAGATGTATAGAAACCTTCCATCCTCTTTAGTCAACTAATTCACAAACTATAACGTTAAGCTCAAATCTTCCAAAACATTCAGGAGTGCATTCTATAGAAACATCACTATTGTTTTCATCAATTACTATCTTTGGAAACCATATACTATACACTATGTCTCAATTAAAAAAGGTAAAAATCAGAACAAAACAGATAATGTGGAGTTCTGACAAACCCCACAATGATAGGACATTGGGATGAAACATCATCTTATCAATATATTATGGCCAAATGTTCTAGGTTCTTATGCATCCATTCAATAAATGTGGTATTTTATCATGTTTCAACTATGACACTAGCTTCAAAAGTGTGGTCTCTAGAGTTGTTCCCTGTACCTTTCATATGGACCTAGTTGCTCCTTTCTCTCAGTATCATGTCTCTCCATACTAAATTCTAGTACAGAATCTATTGCCATGGTTTCCTTTCACATTGACTCTGTGTATGTTGCTGAGGAACTATGCATTTCAGACACTGGGCCCTTAAAAGAGTGCTTGATGTATACTGCATCAATGATTTTTCTCAGAGACCAATAGCTACATAAAAATATGAAAAATGAGACATCTCTTTCTGCCAACTAAAACAGAAAAGTTCCAAAGTGATTGCACCTTTTCTTTTGATACTGAAATGTTAGCAACACAATTGGATCCTGTAGTCTCTAAGATCACAGAAAGAGAGGAGAGAAAAAAATCAATGGTACATTTTTCCTTTGCTGTGCTCCATGCTTTAACTTTCTATATTAGACAAAACCAGGAAAAGGACAATTTCAATGACTTATATAAAAATCTTTATTCTTATCCAAGCATAGCTGGAGATCATATGACTTAAGTCTCAGAATTTGAATCTTAGCTTCACTAAGTTGCAAGTTCAAGAGTAGACTACTCAGGGTAGTCAAGGAGCCGGTTCATTCCTTAAAAAAGCATCGCTAATATGGAGAATTTGCTTTTTCATTGTGGTATCTAATTTATGTACAACTCATTATATACTAAATCAGCTTTACCATAAATCCCTTTAGAATTACTATTTATATCCTCAACTCTCATGATACAATGTGAGAGAGATTCCTTATGTGATTCCTTGCTAATGGTGCCTGGCTTCTCTTCCACTAGAATCATTTTTTTTTCACAAAAATTAGCATAGTTTCCAAAAGCATTCTGTCTCTACTACTGCCAGGATTATTGAAGATGTAACACTTTGGGATGTGTGTCAGATACTAATACTGGATATATGTGACACACTCTGAGACTCTGCTGGGAAAACATTAGGATAGAGGGACATTTTCTCTGTTGGGTGGGCAATATTATGAAAATATAAAGTCCAATTCTCATTTTGGAAATTTTGATATCTGTGTTTTAATATCCCTTGGTACTAAAAATACTGTTAACTGGATACAGTGTAGAAAATAGCATCTATTTGGGCCTGTAGGAAATCCTCAGGCATCTAATCCAGGGTTCACTAAGATGCTAGGGACTTTAACTGCCGAGAAATAGTATGAGGATTTTTCTATGTGTTGCATTTTACAAAGAGAGCTGACAAAAGTCTGCTTACAGAAACTTACAATTAACTAAACAAATGTATCAAAACACCTAGGCACTCCCAACGTAATCAGTTGGCTGAAAAAGAGCCCTCAAGGTTGGCTATGCCACAAAGGGGAAAAATTGAAATTAGCAGATCTCAAAGTTGAATGCTCAAATCTACAGCACCAGCAGCACCTGGGCACAATAGACACTCAAAGCCCAGGTGTTTTCTAGCCTACACACCAAATGAGAACATCAGGATAGTCTAACAAGCCCTCCAAGTGATTCTGCTTTCTCTAAAGTTCTTAGGAATATGAGTAAGGAAAATTCCAGATGGGAGATTCTCTAACATTTAGTAGAAACAGAAACATAATATAGTAAGAATGCATGTTAACATCCAAAAACTTTGGGATATTTTCTATTCTTTAATTTGGCGCGCAGGCGGGGGGTGGGGTGGGGGTGGCGGGGGAGGTTGGGGTGAAAAGACACCATGCACCATCATAGCGAGGTGGGAAGAACTTCAAGCCAGTGCTCCAGAGGGACTGTCTTATCTTGCAACAGGTCTATGCATTCAGTCTGCACAGACAGACCAAATTCTGCATGTTGAATCCAAGTCTTCTTTCTGTAAATTGAATTTTACTACTGAAGTTTGGAATAGGTAATTTATTACTTACTTCTTACTTCAAATTTCATTTACAAAAAGTATAAAATTAAGTCTGTGTACACCTCAATTGTTTATGTTTATGAAGATAAATATAGGAGGAAGTTTCTAAAGAGAACCTCCTGGCAATCAGACTTACTCAGATGACTTCCAAAATATGTCTAATTTTCACCAGTTTTTAATGTATAATCCAAGTTACATTAAGGTTATAATGCATTATACTCAGACTTTTATCTTCCAGTTTCTATGTTTTGTTTCTTTTTACAGGAAAGAAATACACACACAGTCTTGGAATTTTCTGCTAACATCCACTTCTACCTAATTTCCATACTAAAACCAACTACCTTTCACATTCTTGTGGTATTCTTGGCATTGGACTTCACTGTTTCAGATGAGTTATTCAGACTTGACCTATCAAATCCTTGCTTCCTCTCACATATACTGCTTAGATCCAGGAATATGTACTTATTCTACCTTTACACAGATAGCAAGTTAATTTTCTGGGTGCTTTTGCTTCAATGTTTGAAGAAGGGAACATTTTTTTCCAGCTACAACTTCTGAGAAGATGAGATATGGGTTACTAGCAGCCATTGGGTTACTAGCTGTAAGAATCTACTGACAACAGAAACAACACAGAAGGAGACAACACTAAGAGATGGAAATTATCCTGAGAAAGTGAAATATTTCAGAAGAAATCCCATGTGAGATGCTGATTTTTCATACATACCAAACACACACACACACACACACACACACACACACACACACACACATACTTAAATTTTCCCACACACATTATGTTAGATATGAAGAGCCATGAGATAATCATGAATAGGGATCCAAAATAACTCAAAGAGCAGGAAGGCATCTAGGATCTACTAAAGCATGCTCTTACCACCATAACAATTATTCTTCCAGGACCAATAAGACAATTACAGAAATGTTCCTTTAGATGAGGTGCTAGAATGTATCAGTGGATTTTGCTAAAAAAAACAAGAGTTTCTGAGATGGAAAGCTATAAATAAAGAATCAAGGATGAATGGAGGTGATTTTTTTCAAGGATCTCAGTAGTGATGAAAAGCCTTAGTAGTATTATCTAAATGTGTTTAGACAATGAGATGGGATCAATATCTGACTCATAACTGTGTGTGTAAGAATACTGTTGCCTTTTTTTAAACTTTTGCTGCTGAGAATATCTTTTGCCATTTTAATTTAACACTAGTTATTAGGAGGTGGAAGTAGTGTCCAAGCAGATGGTTGTCAGTAAACTGATGACTACAGTTATGGATGTGTGTCCAAATACAATCCTCAGAACTTGGTATGCTACAGAGTTTCCTAAATGTGACTGCCAAAATAAATCTGGCCAGGAAAAATAATTTTGAGTATTTTACCCTCTTAAGTTTTTTTTCTAGCAGTTTGAGAGAAAGCTGTTTGTATAAAGCTAAAACTATGCATATATAGACAATTACAATATTCATTGACACTACTTTAAAGTTTCTTAAACTCACTTAGGAGAAAGTATTCTAATACTAAGCTAATGTCTGTTTCATCCATCCCATATGTTTTTTTTTTTTTTTTTTTTTTTTTTTTTTTTTTTTTTTTTTTTTTTTTTTTACACAAAGAAGTTTGAAACCAATGCAGATTTCTTACATTCATTTCACTAATATTAGCTTACCTGTATTGGATAGTTTTGTAGTCTATGACCAAAAAAGTTGATGTAGTGTTCTATGCCTGCCAGTTCTGTGATTACTAGTCTATATTTTAGTGAGAGGCAAGTTGCCTTTTGGGCAGGAAAAGTCTTGCTCAGGGTCTTGGTTGTTACATAGCAATTGTCACACACCTCTACCTTCTATCCTTGTTGATTGCCAAAACATCTAAAAATACAATAAAATGACCACAGAAAAATATAACCTCTACGCAGTCTTTATAAAGGTTTACCTGAAAGGTAGGCAGCTCCTCTACATTCTCTAGAATGTACTCAGAATAAACTTAAGAAGTATTAACAGTTATGTCCTCAGGTAACAGTTCCCCAAAACCTTGACAGAGAGCTATTTCCCTTAGATAATATTTCTAAATAATACTGAAGGCGCTGCTGAAAATTGCATGGTGAAAATCATGACTGTGGCTGTGACTATGGGGATAATGAGCATGACTTTCATCGTGTTATACAACATTTTTTTTACAAGAACTTTTGGGGGGGGTAACAAGCTATGTTTTATGGCGTTTACACTAGCAGAGGTTACTTTCTTAAGTATTTGGTTTTCTTTTATCTTAGCAAATATCTATTTGACTTTAAGGTGGAGGTCAGGCTGCCACATCTGCAGTGAATTAGCAACATCTATCTATTAACTTACACAGCTTCATTAAAAGTCAGAGATGCTGCCACAATTCTCATCAACATGGCTGCCTAAACAAGACAAAACAAGGAAGACACCAATGGATAAGCTAACATGAAATAGGGAAAACTCATGGAGCCTCAACTGTAGACAAAGAATTAAGGGCAACTGGGGAATGCTGAGAGATGTAGAAATGGTCTTCCTTGCCAGGTGGTGGTGGCACACACCTTTAATCCCAGCACTTGGGAGGCAGATCCAGGAGGATCTCTGTGAGTTTGAAATCCAGGACAGGATTTGCACCAAAACTACACAGAGAAACTCTGTCTCAAAAAACCAAGAGAGAGAGAGAGAGAGAGAGAGAGAGAGAGAGAGAGAGAGAGAGAGAGGAAGAAGAGGAGAGGAGAGGAGAGGAGAGGAGAGGAGAGGAGAAGAGAAGAGAAGAGAAGAGAAGAGAAGAGAAGAAAAAGAAAAAAGAAAAGAAATGGTCTTTCTCAGGGAAGAGCTCCCAATTAGTTATCCTATACCCAATGATTAGCCCTGACATACACACATTTTGAAACATACAGATTGAGCAGGTAGTAGTTATGTATTTAAGATGTATGCCATTAATCTGAAAGCAAAGAGGTGCATGAAAGAGTCTGGAAGAAATGGAGGAGATTATGTAATTATAGTTTCAAAATTTATTATTTAAAAAAATGTAGTCACTATTTGGTGGTAGACATAGGCTTTATTCTTGTAACCATCCAACTCACCCATGTTGCTTTTCTAAATGGACAATAGAATCAGGTAAGTATGATATCTTAACACCTCATCCCTAGTACTTGCGTAGGATCCAGACTCAGTAGCCATCTGAATTTGAATTCAATGGGTCCATACTTAGAATTAATTTACCAAGTTCTGTACTAAGAATCTGGAGTTTCTATGCTACGTTAAACCATGTCCTTAATTTTAAATCCTTTCTTTCCTTCCTGTTTTTGTTTTTCTTCTCCTCTGTTATACTATTTTTCAGGTTACCCTTTAGTCCTGGATATGCCTCATTTTTTTTTGTTCTCATATGACCTAGATTCAAATTTACACACTGTAAAACAGCTAATAAATCCCTATTAGGGTTGTAAAAGGTGAGGGTTCAAAGAGTGTTCATGCCATCAAATTCTCATATAAAGCCGAATGGTCCTTGATATTAATGGCTTGGCCAAAGTGTGCCCCAAGTCCTCAGGATTTTTATGAAAGGGGGATTTGAAATGATTTGGTTAAAGGCAACATACCTACTCTCAGATGAACCAAGGATTTTTGTACTCTCTATGCTGGCTCTGTCACCAGCCCCTCTCAATTCACCTTAAAGAGCACGTCTCTGTAAGGTTGCCTCCAGTACCCACCTTACTTGTGGCCATCCCTTATGCTGATTTTGCATATGTCATTGAGGCTCGGGTGTTAGAGGGAAAGTTCCTTTTTACTCTGCGCTGCTGGCGGTTGGGGAAAGTGGGACATAAAGCCCTGTGGGGAGATTTTTTTTCCTTTTCCTTTTTTTTTCTTCTTCAAGCAATAGAGAGTATTACAATGATTTACAGAGACATGTTGAAAGTAAATTATGTTGTAAATGCCTGTCCCTTGGGCCAGCTAAGAATCACAGGGAAAAAATGCAAAAAGTTTGAAATTCCCAACAGCAAAGGTTGACAAGAAAATATGGTTTTGTTTTTCTATGAGTAAAAGTAACTTTTATGTTGTGTTTTCCCATGAGAAATTATAAACTTTCAAAGGAATTTTAGTCTCTTGCATGCACATATAAGAGCAATTTATCTGGGACTGCCCCAGTGAAAACAATCTTAAGACTTAAAGCTGTTAGAACTAGGGCTGAATCTCTTCAAAACCACTACTTCTTATTTGTCTTTGGTGTCTCATCTTGTCAAAACATTTACTCAGACTTTGAAGAGTTGCAAGTTGGCAACATGTTAATAGTATGAAAATGCATTTGTGCAGCCCATGTGGCTGCAATTTTTGAGTATGCTCATCACTTGCTTAATGACTAGTGAAAACTTTACAGTAGCTATGGTTACCCAGAAAGACATGGCTTCACATAAATAAGAACTTGTCGATGTAAGACAGTGCCAAGTGTCACCAGTGAAACCTTGTCTTTTTGTAGCTTCCAACAGGCTCAAGTAAGATCATCCATCAAAACTCTCCTGCCCTCTTCTGACTCTAAAGAGCCTAACTGATAGAAATTCTATAGGTAGGTGGAATGCTTAAATAACTCAAATCTGTTTGGTGAGCCTAACACAGTTTTGTTCCTTAGATATCAAGATCTATATTTACTTAAGCTTCACATTGCTGTTCATCCCTAACTTTATTAGAAATCACTCAGAATGATTTTTCATACGAGTTCATATACTTTTATGGGCCTAAGTCTGCTGGCTTATTTTCATCTAGACATCTTTGGTTCTACTCCGTTTCTCTGCCCCACCCCCAAAGCTCTCTTTTGCCAAAAGTTCAAGTTTTCCTCAGTGTTTATAAATCTTCCTTGTCAAAATACATGCTAGCCTTCTTCTCCATGGCAGGGAAATTTCTCCAGCCTATGTCATGTCAGGGAAGATGAGCAAGCACAGTGATTTGCTTGGGATGTCTCTCTGCATGCTGTGAATATGTGCTGCTCTCACTGGTTGATAAATAAAGCTGCTTTAGCCTATGGCAAGGAAGAATAGAGCCAGACAGGAAATCCAAGCAGAAATACAGAAGAAGGGCGGGATCTAGGAGACACCAGCAGCTGCCCAGGGAGCAAGATGCCGCCCTAATTCTTATCTATGTTAGCCATGTGGCTTATGGCTTGTTATCTAATTTTCTATACACTTTGCTTCCTCGGTGGCTGGCTGGAGTCTGCCCCAACTCCACCCTTCTTAATCTCCATCTTTAAAATATTGTCTAACCTTATTCTGCATCCACATTGGCCAAACAGTTTTATTTATCAACCAGTGAGAGCAACGCAGGAGGTCAGCCCCTTTTTCAATCTGAAGAGTCATGGAGGTAAGAGGTGACTTTGGCTAGCTTCCTTATTGCTCTGATCTTTCAGCATTTACCCCTATATCTGACTCTGGGTTTTTATTATTAAGACCAATTAGAATTCGAGCTGCTGTGATGTACCCCTCCCTGCTTGTCATTTCAGTATTTGCATCAAAATTCCAGCGTGCATTAGCAGGTTAAACAGCCTGTGTCACCAGTCCTCCTGATGAAGACCTCTATTCTCAGGGACTTCATCCCTCTAGCATTACACATTTTTTTTTAAAAAAAATTTCTACAAAACTGCCATAAAACCATACAAAAGCTATAAACCTCATAATGTGCATATGTATTCCATTGACTTAAAGGAGCTGTGTATCATTTATTCCACATATAGCTCCTGTGATGAACAAAATAAAATGTAAACCAGCATCATCCTTGTTTGCTAATGCTCTGCTAAACAGGCAGAGGCCCTGCTGCTAGGCATTGTCCCTGTTCCCACCCCTTCATTTACGCTGCCTGTGATAGACATATCCTCATTTATGGATTAGCAAGTGTGGAGAGCATGTCACTTCCTGACACAAATGATGATATTCTTTTGCTTTCAAAGATACATGTAGACAAAATAAAATACCTAGAAAAGTATTAGATTGAGTTGTTGGTTAAATAGAGATACTCCATTAAAAACACCACAGGGAATGCATCATGGAAGGAGAAAGCAAAAAGCACGTACTTTCTTCATGGGGGGGGGCAGAGGGGGAGGCTGCAAACTCCAGTCGTACAACTTAGACTTTTTTCCCCAAAATGACCAGTTTTTCCTCAATTAGATCAGAATTTTAAAGGGTAAAATATGAAAGGAGTCATCAGAAGCATGCCAAGTCCATAAACACACTTAGTTTTCTGATTGCTGTTCCATAAAGGAGTAACTATTTTGAAAAGTTAAATTTCTTAATGTTTAAACATAATTAATGAAAATAAAGCAAATATATTTCCACAGTTAAATATGGTTATATAGAAAGAATCTGTCAGATTTGTATTATTTTGTTATTCAACAATTTTTTTCATGTATATATTGTATTCTGATTACGTACCTAACCCACTCACCCCTGTTATTGCCCCCCAGCCCAGTCTCCTAATCCTTTGTCCAGATTCATGACTTTTGGGTGATTTTGTGACCCATTAATTTAATGAGGCCAATTGTATGACCCCTGGATAGAAATAATCCATTGGGGTTTTATGCAACAAAATGCACTGGTTTCATCACTGCTATAATCTATTAGTAGCAAATAATTCAGCAGTGAGGGATAGGGCTCCATGAGGACTTCTTCCGTCTTTGCTTGACTGTCAACAAGCTTTTTCCTGTGAAGATCGGATGTGATCTGATGTAGGTATCCACAGCTGTTATGTTGTGACTTTGTGATTAGAATGCCTGTGTCTTGTCCAGAAAATGTTCACAGTCTTTCTCCCTATCTTGTAGATATTACATTGTTTCTATGCTATTTTTTCAATGTTTCCCAAGCCTTAAAGATGATAATATAAATGACTTGTTTAGGGGTAAACATTCTTCTGTATTTACTCTTAATACTTTGTGTATCCATTAAACTCTGGATTCACCACAGTTCAGTAGAAAGAGGCTCCTCAATTAGGTTTTTTATTTTAAAGGTTTCTACTGTCAGGCATACTTTCTCTCCTGTGGAGCATGTCTGAGATCCAATCAGAGAACATTTGGTTACCTCCAAAAGAAAAGTGCCACTAATGAACAAGTGAGTACATCCTATTTGGCATGCTAGTCTGAAGGCTATAGGATTGAAAGCTGAGTAAGATGATTGACTCCTTTTCTCCACCAGAAGCATACACAGCACTTTTGAGGACCATGAAAGCTGGTATTGGATAAGAGGCTTCTAGCTCAGTTCCATTTTATTCTCTCTATATAATACCATCCAAGATGAGTGGTACATTTAGCAATAGCGACTGATCATCTAATTATAGTATTCAGCTAAAAATTATGTTAAGAGCCCATTTTGTTTTGGGGGCCACTTACATCTTGTTGACCAGTAATTTATAAGAAGATATGCCAACCCTGGCAATAGAGTATTTTTATTTGTTTCTTTGTTTGTTTTAATAACCCACAGTTTATGAGAACAGCTCTTCCAACTATGCATGAACTTTTAAAAGATATAAATCGTATTTTTTTAATTTGTTTATAAGATTGTAGGTTTCCAGATGGTTCTTTCATACCTTTATTTTATCTATTTATTTTGTTTTTGTTTGAGATAGGGTTTCTCTGTGTAGCCCTGGTGGTTCTGGGAGTCTCTCCCTGTGTGTGTAGATCAGGTTAAGTTAAAACTCAGAGATGATCTGCCTGTTTTTTTTCTTTGGAGTACTAGGATTAAATGTATACACCACAACCATCCAACATCTTTATTTTAATTAACTCTACCCTGTTCCTTTGTCTCTTCTATTCCCATACCCTCCCTGCTTAAACCTTCCTATATCCCATATTTCTACTCTATACTTTCAAGTTTCTGGTATTCTGCTGCCCCTGAAAAATCCTGGAAACTCAGAGTGCTTATGTGTAGCTCTGAGGACTGAAAGACAATTAGCTAATGTCAGTATGAGGTTTGAAGTCTCATATTATAGGCATCCAAGAAAAGGAAGGTACCAGTCATATTTTCTGTACATATTGGTTTTAGCTAAATGTCACATCAACATCTGGACTCTGATCAGGGAAGCCATTCCTCTGAACTTAGCGTGGAGAAGGCCTTGCCATTTCCATGTTTTTGAGTCATGAGAGTCCTTGACAGCCATGCTCATGTCAGCAATACACATTCATTCAAGACTTTGTCCTCTTCCCACACCTCTCCCTTAAACTGTGTTCCTTCCACACACCTTTCTATTTTCCTGGTTTTCTTGGGTACCATTTTTATAGTAAATCACATCAAGCAACTGGAATGACAGAAGAGAGATACAGGAATGGGGGAGAGAATATCATTTGATTATTCTTTGCTTCTGTTTGTGGCACAGAACTTAAAGCACATATACACAGAGGAGAGGTGAGAGGGAGAGATAGAGAAAGGAAAAGTGGGAAAGAGAGAGGCAGAGACAGAGACAGAAAGAGAAACAAAACAACAGCAAAATCTTTGACTCTCCCTGGAAGTTGAGCTGTCTTTAAGGATAATGAAGTAACCACTGGGATTTTGAGATAGTTTCAGAAAAGTTTATTTTAGAAAACCAGCTTTGTGATTAGGGAACTTAAACTTTGGCCAGCCTTAAGGAAAACAAACTGGACCCTGAATTCACTGAGGTGGCTGACAATGTTGTAAGTCATGTCTACTTAAAGAAATCCCATCAAATTCTAGACTGCAAGGCTCAGTGGAGTTCACTAGTTGGCAAATATGTTGATGTGGGGGTAATATGTCTAGATCTTGCTGCGGAAAGCATGGATGAGCCTTGATTAGGTTTGCTCCACATAGGCTTGAAGTGTAAGCCTCTACTTTTAGTTGTTATTGATTTCTGGCTTTTAAAATAAAACTGTAATCACAACTAAAATATTTCATTGATCTCTATAGGTTTACCAAATATAAAATCTAGAGATAACAGATATCCTTTGAGTTAGAGCAGGTCAATAAATCATGATGCTGTTTTCTAGTCTGCAAGCTTCATTTTCTTGACTTTTTTCCCCTTCCTTTTGCCTAGAGACAAGGTCTCAGGTAGCCCATGCTAGCTTTGAACTTATATGACATTGAACTTCTATTTAGCTGAGTTGTTCACTCTCTCTACTTCTGTTGGTAACAAGTGTTGGTTTCTACATTCCTCCATGCCAGACAGGAAGCCAGAAATCTCAAGCAGCTTCAATAAAGTTTTTATTCATTTTAATTATTTGTGACTAAATAAAAACAAATGTTTAAGGATTCATCAGGATTTATTTTTTCTCCTTGTCATTCTAAGACATGACACCTTACAAATAGTTTCTCTAAAATCTTAAAAAAATCTTGTTTTCCTAAGAAAATATTCTAAATTTTTATCACTAAAGATTTTTGTTTATAACGCTAAAATATTTTTGTTTTATTGCAAAAAAAATCATAAATATTCTGATCATGTTCCCCCTCCCCCAACTCCTCCCAAACTCTTCCTACTTTCCACCCTCCCAACTCCTTGCCCTTTCTTTTCTTCTCTTTAGAAAAATAAATAAATAGAAATAAATAAACAATAACAAAAAACAAATATTAATACACATACAAGTGAAACACAAAACCACAAAATTGGAAAACATAGCACACAAGCAAAAGACCACTAAGACAGTTCCCCAAAAAAGCAGTCTGAGACAAAAATTTCTACAAAAATGCCATTGAATTTGCTTTGTGTTGGCCATCTGCTGCTGGGCATGAGATGAAGTCTGTCCTTAAGTTTGGTTAATAAGAAAATTATTCAAAGAATATCTGCTTGTATATTCCTGAAATAATCGCCATACTCACTTCATCAACTACTTGGAGGTAGGAAATTAATCCAACTACACAGTAAGCTTATTGCTTCTTTCACCAGAATCGAAACACACTTCTTAGCAAGACAAATCAACTGTTATGTGACATGCAGCTATAAAAAAAATGGTAGACTTTTAGGAAGTGTGTGGATAGTTTAACTGCTGGTTACATTACAGTGTATCTCTGTAAAGAATATCTATTTGTTCTCTATATATCCCTGGGAAATGAGTAGCTTACTCCCAAGTATCACTGTTGTTTCTGCTTTTATAAATCACTGAAAACCTCATGCCTGGATTTCCAGAGTTGTATTTTCCATGTATCTAGTTGTGCATAGCTCCAATTCCATTTTTTTCAACAGTCTAGAGGTACTTAATAGAGTGGTCATTTCCCAGACAAAAGTGTAATTTACTGAAATTTCATTCTTGCTTAAGAAATCACATTAGCTTTCTCATCACAAAGTTCTGAAGGTTTTGTCTTCATCCCAGAGTGATACATCTTACTATTTCTATTTTCCAACTCATATTCATTCATTCTTCTCAAATATTTGCTCTTGTCTTACAAAAATTTATCATTTATCAAAAGACTGAAATAAAAACGTTAAAGTAGAATTTTAAATCTTGAAATATTAATAGCTATTATGTTATAGAAATGTGTACTCCAGTAAATATATTATATAGATTATATCCTTATGGTCAAAGAATTTTGGGACACAGTGTTTAACTTACTAATGTAAACTATTGATAACACCAATTTAAGTATTTCAGCCATTAACTGCTGCTTAAAATTTACATTAGACATGACAGGATACATGTCTTAACCATGAGTGTGTAGAAATTTTTTGAGAAACTTCGAGATGGATAAATACGTTTATCACAGTGCTAACCACAGAACCCTAATGTAAGCCAGTTGTTACTCCACAGCATAGGATCTGTGAAGTCTTCATTTTGATGTGTGGTGGTGAGCCAGGAGAAGCAGTTATACCATCAAAGAGAGAATGAAATCAAAATAGAAAGTCTCAGAGCATTTCACATGTGCCTGAAAATCTGTAAGTGATTTTGAGTCATCATTATATTTAAAGTTCCCTGATATTATGATTTTTATTTCTCATAAATTGCACAAGAATACTTTCTTCATTACACATCCAGACACATTACCAGAAAGCTTATTGGAGTATCATATTTAAATAATGTGCTCTTCAGTTTTGTGCACTCTGTGTGGTTAACTAAAAACACTAGAGCATTCATACCTAAGGTGGAATTAGTCCATTACTCTTGCAGTGATTTACAACCTGTGCCCTATCAATTCCACAAAGAGAAAACATAAATGCCAAGCTAAAGTGACCCAAATGCAGAAAGAGCCCATTCCCCACTTCAGTATGATTTGTGACATTCCCTGTCTAACCAATGCTAGCAATGGTATCACATTCAAATCGACATTTAAGACTGGAATGGTGACAATTGGCAGGGCTTGGTGTGGTACCAGAGCAAGTATAATATTTGCAGTGCAATTGAACAAGGTTGTTTCTGAGGGGGAGAAACAGCATTTTTGTACAAAGAAAATTGCTAGATGATGTGGGCACAAGCCATCATCCTGGGTACAGAAGAGAACCTAGAAATGTCATAAAATCTCTCTTTGATCTGTTGTCATGACTGTTGGTTGTATGGGAAATTAACATATTTAATTAACTGTCTGACCAAAGCAGCTGTTACCTTATATAAAACCTTGAACATTGATGCCTGGCTTATCCCACTAGGTGCTTGAATGTGCCAGTGGCATAAGACTGATGGTATTTTTATATTGCATGGCACAGCATGATTCCTCCCACAATCAGCTCAAGTCAAGATCTTCTTTAAATTCTTCCTGAGAAGAAGGATGCTCCAACTGAAACTGCTTAAGAGCACAGTATTTCAGGCCAGCTGACAGGAATCTTCATGCACACCCAAATAAGTTAAGCAATCCAATCGCTCTCAGTTTCTCAAAGAACCCCTGCTACCCAGGAGGTGGAAGATCAGTCACATGCCTCTCTCCTCTTCATCACTGACATATTGCTCTACTCAAGGTTTATTTCTCATACTTTTGAAAGACCATGATTTGCTTCCTATTTTTTTTCAAAAATAATTTTTTCTCAGGCTGCAAAATTTCTAAATGGAAAGAAATGTTTTCGAGTCAGAAGTTAACTTCCATTAGTTTGCTAAGTTGAGGGCCCAAAGCTTTTGTGAAGATCTTATAGCATAATTTAATGCATCTAATTTCATGTGGTACAAGGACTGGCTTGAAAAATTTCTCAGAGCAGTAAGGGAAGGTAGTAGGTAGCTTTTCTGACCATTGAAAAATGCTTCCTTTACTTGGTTTGTTATTTTACCCATTTGTGAGAGAGTAAGGATCAAGCATTTTCTATTTCAGAAGGCTAGAGCTTTGAAGTGATGAGTTTATCTCTAGCTAAGATGGAGACCAGAATGTTCAATACCTTTCTCGGGGGTAATGTGGTAACACTAGTTATCTTGATTGCCTGTGCTTCCCTTTTCTGAGTGAATTTGCTTTGCTTTGAATGTGTCTTCCTCATCATACCTTTGCCACTGGATACATTTAATATTTCCTTTTGTGATATTTCTGAAATTCTTGGGAAGTCTTGCAAAGTCTGCAGTTCTGGCTGGTCCCATATGTAACTTACAAACACTTTGCCAGTTCAGCAACTGAGAGGCTCAAAATCCTGATTAGACAGTGAGGCCTCTTCCAACTCTATGGCAGAAAGTTAGCAAATGAGGACTTTTCTTCAGCCCTGGAATTATTGTATTTTATGCTGCAAATAGTAAAATGTGCAATGATTACACATATTCGTTTATTTTATTTTATTGCAAATAACTTCTATAAATATAAAACTGACAAAGTGTTGATATGTGAGTGACATATCCTTCATTATTAATGAGCATATCCTTCATTATGCATTCATCTTCTCATACAAAGACATGTTTTTACCTATATATAACAGAAAATAAAAACCTTCTAGGATTAAAGAAAGACAAAGTGCTGAATGGATAGTTCATCTTTTAGATAACTTATTGTAAAATATGTAGAAATATACATAATATGTACATAGATACTCAAATATGTATACACCCTCATGCAATTATAGATTCTACTTGTGATTATAAAACATCGTAACAAAACTGTTCTTTCAAAATACATTACTAGGATGACAAGATGGCTCAGAAGGTGAGGGTGTTTATAGCCGAGCCCAGCAATCCAAATACAATCCTCAGAATTTACTCAGTGGAAGGCAAGAACCAGTTCCCACAAGTTTACTTCTGATCTTCAGACACATGTAGTGGCGTGCAAGTACCTACCTACTGACATACATATACAAAATAAATAAGTACATTTATAAGATTCAAAATAAGTTGATTGCTAAAACATATGGGGAACCTCACTTCTGTAGAATTCCAAATTTTAGAGAGCTTACAGACCTATGTTATTTTCAAGCTCAATTATAAATAGAAATGTGATCTTAACATAACTAGGTAAGATTCCACTAGAAAGCAGTTGGGTTTACTCAGGTCATGAAGCTCCTGGCTGCTATATTAATGCAGAATTTATTAGCATCATTCCTGTTGTTCAGTAAATGTGCAACCATTTTTCTGGCACTGGAAAGACAGTGAGGAGGGCTACATGAGACTGCCTGTCTCACGGTGTTTGTGGGGCAGGTGTGCCCCTGGAGAGCTGGGGGGGTTCTGGAAAGAGAAGACTGATGAACATCAACACACTTGCACTTATGTTAACTTCCTGGAAAGGATGTCTAGCATTGAAATAGAGAAAAGTAAATCACTGGTACCAGGTGCAATGGTTCAGTCTCGGAATCCTAGTAATCAAGAAGGTAGGGCCAAGAGGTCATGAGTTCAAGACCAGCCTGGGATACAAAGGAAGAATTTCTTCATAAAAAAAGATACAAACAAAAAATGTCAGACACAAGCAAGATACTATAAGATTAATAAAATTAGAATTAACTAATTAAATCCAGGCATTAGGTTAGGGGGTTTGTACACATCCCTTCATGCATGCTTTGTGCTATGAGTCTGCAACTAATCTTATAAGCTCTGGACAGGTCAAATATGAGAAAATTTAATTTCCAAGGTAAATTGTCACTCAAAAGTGTCAAAGAAGTTTGTCTGTCTGGATCTTCTCATCTACACATGATTTGTGCTTTCCTAATACAAAAGTCTTATGTCTGATCAGCTGGCAAATTCTTTTGGCAGCTGGCAGCTGTTGTGGTCTTTTTCTGCATTTGAATTTAGCTCAGGCCAGGGATCTGCTTTTACATATCCATGTATCAGTTTTGTTTTTAATTGTATTTGATTTTATTATTTTCAGAAAATGATTAAATTTTGGAGTGCAATTCCTTAGTCTTCTGAGATGCATTTGAAAGTTTCCTTTCTGCCGCCCTCCTTGTTATTCTTCATCCTGGAATGCCTCATCTTCCTCTTTCTATATGTTTATCTCCCTGCTTCTTGTCTCCAGGCACTGGTGTGAGCTGTAAAATTCTTCTGAGGATTTAGGTATACCCTGAGGAGGATAAGCATCCATACTGGAATTCTCATTATCCCTTTGCTGCACTTTCCCACCATAGCACTTGCTCAGAAGGACGGACCTCTTCTTGGCACCTGGCCAGTCGTGGATGTAGCACAAATTGGAACAAATACAATTACTTAAGTGATAATGTGATTAGTCTGATTGTCCATCCATCTTTCTATTTATAATATTCTAAACTTTTTTCTAGAAATTATCTGTCTCTAAAGTTTGAAGAGACTTCAAATCAAGTTTTATTTTCTCCCAGAAAAGTGGCTATAATGCCTGAGTCAGGTTACAATAGTAGTACTCCTTGGTGTTCCCACTTGCCTCTAATTATATTGTCTCTATACTGAGAGTGGATTTCACACAGCATGTAATATGGGTTTCATTTTTGTTTGTTTGTTTATTAGTTGGTTTTTAGAATACTTTGGATAATGTATATCTGTTTATGTGATAATGTGCCATTTACATGTAATCTGAGTATCAATATTGTATATTTTCTACCACCTTAATCCATTGTGAAGAAAATAGTAAAAATCACAAATATTAAAAAGTATCTACAAGAAAGCTACTTGTAGCAGATCTGTAGTCATGATTCTTGCGCTAACTTGATATCTTTCTGTCAGCTCTCCTTAGATCATTTGCTCTTTCATTGATTCCCATATGCAAATGTGTAAAGCATGGTATGACAATTTCTGCTTTGAGTATCTGATTGACCTTATGGTGAATATACTTTAAAGTAAGTATTGGCTTAATAACTGAAATTAATGTTTCTTTTGTATTAACCTAATATTTTTTATGTTTCCAACTAATCGCTTTATTTGGCTTAGTGACTTTTGTGGGATATTTTATTACATTATGTGAAAGGCACCTTCTAATCGGTTTAACAAAGAGCTGAATGGCAAATAGGTGGCATTCTGGATGCAGAGTCAGACATGGCTTATTGCTCACGTTGTACAGAGGTATAGCTCCTTTAAGAGGACCTGATATCCAGTCAAGCATTCAAGCAGCAAGTGTGGTACTTAGCACTGGGTAGAAACATCTACATCAGTACAGACCCACCAATTTGCTGGAGCTGGGGCAGATAGACACAGCTCGTGACAATGCCCACAGGCATGAGGCTAGGCTCTCATGGAAAGGCAAACAGCAGCTACAGATCAAAACTAACATGGTAGCCTTCTGGACCCACCAGAGGGAGGCGGAACCAACTAACAATGCCATGTGCTAAGCAGAATTCTGTGGCAGGTAGCCTGGCCATTTAAGGTTTGGCTCATGTGTTCAGAAAAGGCAGCAGTTATGCAGAAAGCCAGGTCCAGACCAAAAAATAATTCTGAATAGGTATTGTATGCTTGAAAATGTGCTTAGATCCTAAAGAAAAGAAAAGAAATATAGACAGTCATATTAAAAAATAACTAACTTAAAAATAATAAAATGAAATCTTTAATAAAAGAGTAAATATAAAAATATTAAGCCACATAAGGGTGGGAAATACACAGGGCATCTGTATCCTATATAGTGCTTTATTAACTTTAAGTTTTTTAAATGTGAATGAGCAGAAAACAGCAGCTACTGAGGGGCATTGGGTTGTGGAAAAGACTTCTGAATGAAACCCTCTTATTTATTCTAAGGATGTCTTAATTTAAGACTGGAAGTCAGGAAATGTGTTGCATTTGGGGAGAGTTTATGCCCTTGTTTCTACAGGGGGAAAAAAGCTGTGGATTTTTTTCAAAATTAATAAAGATCAGATTTGACTCAGGGTACCTGAAGATCTGGGCTTCGGACATAAAGGAGGAAATCAAGGAAACTACAAGACAGGTGATGTATATATGCTGATCCTTCTACATTGGAACAGCTCTGAATTGGATGAGACATGATAAATCTTGTTGGATAACGAATCCTTGTGACTTATTATTACATGTTATTCTTTCATATGGTGTGGATGGAGATGTATATTACAATTTTGTTATGCGACCCAAATGGACTTATAAAGTTTACAGGTGACTTTTACCTGCTCAAATATAGAACAGAATATCATCTTTAGCTGATTTGTGTACAGCACACATTCCACACTCGTGTTAATTTAAATATATATGTTACCTTTAAAATTTTGTGTGTTTTCAGAAGAAAAGGACCAGACACCAAGGAAGACAAATAGCCCAGGTGATCCAGCCTCTCAAATGCCTCCATTGTTGTTTCCTCAGAAATTGCATCTAGGATTTTAAAGAGGCTAGCTAAGATGGCCCAGTCTCATAGACTACTCCAGCTACAACTTCAGATAAGCTCTGCACTTTCCCATTGCACACACACTGGAAAACAGATGATACAGCTCCATCTCCCAGGACTTGTGCATCATCACAATTTTCTCAGGGTCCTCTAAAGATGTTGCCACCCCCAGACAATGGGAAGTAATTTTAAGAACACAACACTCACATTCCCAAGAGGTGTGGTGGATGGTTTTTGGTCATTTGGTAGGTTATGGATGTTTGTCATTGTTTAGGAGTTATTAGCTGAAAGTTGTTATTGGTCATAGTCAGGGGAGGAAGCTAAACAAAGGGGGTTAGATTAAAGGTTTCTTTCTTTCTCTTCCATCTTTCCTTTCTATCTAGTATTAAAACATATGGGAATGGGGGATGAAAAGAAAGAAAAAGGCAGATATAGGAGCTGTAGTATAAAAGAGCAGATTACTGAATCTACTAAAAAAACAACTACTAGTTTCAAATATTTTACATTGGTATGGATTTTTTAAATTGATACAAATTTAAGATTATTTTTGTTATAACATATTGTATGTATGTTCCTACTCTTGTTTAAGGTATTGTATCTATCAGTTCATTTAAAAATGTAAAGTAAAGTTCTAATCCTTTTAAGAGTTATTATTACCAACTATTTAGGATAACTAAGAAATGCAGGTTAATAGTATCTATAACAATCAAACTTGTAATCATGCTGGGTATCTTTTCAAGTTCAAACAAAGATATATTTTAGATATATAAGTGGTCCTCAAACACTTCAGAGTTCTACAGAATATGGCATTTAAAATTTTTAATAACATAAGGTTTTTAATGATAGTGAGATACATCTGCTCCTGGCATCGCCAATCTACTTAAAAGATGATGGGGTATAAAAGAACCTCCATATTACATTTGCTTTAAATGACCAAAGCTAGCCACTGGAAAAGAAACTACCCTTTCCTGGACTGCTGACAGTATGCTGTTCAAATGTGATAAGCAGGACACAAAGGAAGTTAGGTGCCATACTTTGCCAACATAAGGTAGGTCAGTACTTCAAAATTCCTGATTCACAGAAAAGTCTGTTGCATATTTTATGCCTATAGGCTGAAGATGGATGCCACAACATTGCAGAAGAACCTTGAGTGACTGTCCAGGTTTAAGGTCTAAAAGGATATTTTTAGGTTGGTAATACAATTTATGACAGAATGTAATTTAGATATAAAACTTTGGATTCACCAAGATAGGATATATAATAAAATACTTTTTCCAAAGTTATCAAATACACATGGACCAGACATTGTGAATGTAACTCTTACCTGATAATTGTTCTTATTGCATATAGTTTTATTGTATTAGAGTTAACTTTTCCTTTTTACTTAGACAAAATGTGGGAAATGTTATGGAATATTTGATCACACGTGTGAAAGACACCTTCTATTTGGTTTAAGAAAGAGCTGAATTGCTAATAGCTGTGCAGAAGAGGATAGGCAGGACTTCTAGAGAGAAATAGAAACTCTGGGAGGAATCTGAGGTATGAGGATTCACCAGCCAAACATAGAGGAAAGTGGGACATATTGTACTCAGGAGAGGTAATGAACCATGTGGCAGATGTAGATTAATAATGGATTAATTTAAATTTTAAGAGCTAGTTGGGAACAAGCCTAAGCTAAGTCCAATCTTTCATAATTAATAAGTCTCCAGGTCATTATTAGGGAGCTGGTGGGACAGAGAGAGCACAGCTCTCCGTGACACCCTCTGATTTGCTGTTTGCATGGCATTTGTTGGTTCAGGAGAAGAGCTATTGGGATACTTTATCCCCTCATAAATTCATGTTCATCTTGTACCCTTTTATTAAAATCAGAAGAATATCCCTTAATGTTTCTTAAGGAAGGGGTACACTGTGATAAAATTTTAATTTATTAAAATAAATGCATTCATTGCATCAAAGATCTCAGTGTTAGACCCATAATTCTGATATTTCTAAAGGAAAGAGTAGGGAATACATTTCAAGATAAAGGCTCAAGTTAGGACCTTCTGATTATGACTATGGTCATCCAAGAAATAGAACCAATAATCAAGCAGTGAGACCTGATGAAATTAAAAGCCTTCTTTACTTCAAAGGAAACTATTAACCAAAAATGGAGACAGACTGCAGAATGATAAAAAAAAAAAGAAAAAAACCTTAGCCAGACATATACAAGAAAACATACAACCAAACTATAAATTGGCTAAAGAACTCAATAGAGAGTTCTCAGAAGATGAAATACAAATGGTTAAAAAAAATTACCTAGAATTACACATAATACATATAAGTACATGTATTACATATATGTAGATATATAGTTTAAATTAAATTATTACACTTGAGGTAAATAAAGTGTCTCCTTCAACTTCATAGACTATCTAACAAAACCCAAGCTCCAGGCATGAGATACCTCCTTTCAGGTTGTTGATCAGGAACTCCAAACTTACATACAGTATTTTTCTTGTCCTGGTTGCCTCCCAGAAGTTGGAGGTAAGTCACTGTTGCTAAAGACACACTTTAGAGGAATAAGGCTGGATCTGACCCAAACCTAAAGACTAGCTTTCATAATATCAGAATATATTGTGTAAGATGCCAAGAAAAGAAAGCATCCAATGCATCCAATGTCCTATCCAATGTGAAGCCTGAGCTATCATAATCACCAATATGGCAAGATAACCCTAAAAGATCAATAGTGGCATTTATATCTTGGAGCTAACCAACAATTATCTAATTGAAACTAAGGCCCTCTTAACTGGAGGGAAATCATGCTTAGTACTATAAATCTACACAACCATCCATAGCTAATGAGGTCATAGATCTTAGAGGAGAACCTGCTACTGTTACTTTCCTAAGCCAGTATATATTCTAATCATGTTCTAAATATCCATATAGATATTGTCCTTACATCCACAGATTGTTAAGCTCTCTCCCTTCATCATGGAGGGTTCCTTTCACAGTAGTTGTAGACTATTATAGAAATTCATAACTGATTAAAATGTAGAAAATAATGGCAGCTGGAAGGATAGACCAAACCGAAGCATATACAACTACACATATTACACCTAAGGTTCAGGGAACATCAAAGAAAAGGAAACAGAAAGATTCTAAGAGCTGAAGAACAGGAAGTTTGCTGCAAGAATATGTCTTCTAGATATGACAATGGAACATGAAATCTCAGAAATATGACTGTGTAAACAAGACCTGAACTAAAAGATGAGACAGCCTACAAAATGATGAATAAACCTTTGTGAAATATGAACAAAGAAAACATACAACCAAGCTATAAATGGGTTAAAGAACTCTATAGAGAGTTCTCAGAAAATGAAATATAAACACTAGTTGATATGTCAATATGGATAGGGGAAATCTCCCAAAGCCCCACCCCTAGTTGAAAGTCTGCAGGCAATTAAAACCTGCTGAGAGAAGGAGAATTAGTCTTGCTCAGAGATGAGCAGCCTAAATAGTTACTGAATCCCAAGTAGACAGCCCTAAAAATATAAATATAAGCAACATTATACAGACCCAGCATGTTGCATTTATGTATTTATTTGCTTATATATTTATATAACAATAATAACCAAATAAGAGGCCATGAGCTTGAAAGGGAGTAGGGTGAAACATGGAGTGGGGTGGGGGGAGAAAGTGGGAGGATGTAATTATATTTTAATTAAAAAGTTAAGAGAAAGTATAAAAAACAAGAAAAAATATGTTCACCATCCTTAGCCAGCAGATAATGCAAATTAAAACTACTTTAAGATTCTATCTCACCTCAGTCTGAATTGTTCAATATGAGCAAACAAATGTTGGGGAACATGTAGGAAAAGGGAAATCTTCATTCACTGTTAGCAGGAGTTTAAACTGTTATAACCACGATGGGAATCAGTATGGGAGTTCATTAAAAACTAGACACAGACCTATCATATTACCTAGCTGCACCATTCTTGAAGATAAACCCAAAAGACTCCACTATGAAGTGCATGTTCATTGCTGTTCTATTCATAATATTTAAGACATAAAAATAGTCTAGATAGCCATCAATTAACGGATGAATAATAAAACTGTCGTATCTGTACACAATTGAACTTTAATCAGCCATGAAAAGTGAATTTATGAAATTTGCATATAAATGGGTAGAACCAGAAAACATACCAAGTGAGGTAACTCTGACCCAGAAAGACAAACATCATGTGTTCTTAATCATATGTGGATCTTATTGTCAAAGCTTTATATTTCTGTGTTTAAGTTGGAGTAGCTATAAAATCCAGGAAAATGGAAAGGGACTGTTGGTAGAGGAGGCAGAAGATAGATCTTAAGGGAACGGGGATAGGAGAGAACACAGGTGATATTAAGGGAAATGTAGAATAATTGGAAGGATCATGTTTGGAGAGTATAGAGGAAGAGATGAGGGAAGGATAAGTAATTAAGGATATCTGAAAAAGCCATATAGAGATCTACTATTTTATATTATATTTAAATATTTATATATTAAATTGGTTTTACCCTACACATGGGGATTGTGATACTCCAAGGAACCATAGGATACCAAATAAAAATCCCATTGCCAGATATGGGACATATGAGGGGACCTTCCCTCATGTTGTTGGTCAGTGAAACTTCTAAAACAATATAAGCTCTTGTCATTGCTCTTGGTGACCCACCAGAACTTTACAACAAGACCTGTTTTGGTGGTGGTGACACCACACACTTTGGTCACAGGACATGGAGAAATCATAATAGAACTGACCAGGCAGCTGTCTTTCTGCTGGCTTACTTTCACTGAACTAGAAGGTGCTAAGCCAGTTGTTGGGAGAGAAAGGCAACCCACAGTCTTAAGCAGCTGTGAATCCAGAAAGTTATAACTGTCAGTGTAGCAAGAAATGCCCATTGATGAAATGGTTGCATGAAAGTCATGAGGGTAACAAAGTAGTTTCTGATAGAAGTTAAAATCCACTCCACAGGAGTAAACATTTGCCTGGTTTTGTGAATCTGGCCAACAACCCATGGCTGGAAAGCTCATCAGTTCTGGGGGATGAACCATCTACAATTATTTTGTTGAGTGGTTAGGATCTAATTGCCTTTTAAATTTATTTCTCTCAACCCATAGATTAATGAAGCTCTCAAACTTCATTAGAGAAGGTTTTTTGTTTGTTTGTTTTTGCTGTAGGTGTCTAATTCAGAAAATCACATGTAGCCAAAGCAAAGAGAGTAAGTTTTGCTTTAGCGCTCAGCCACAAATGCAACAATCCACGTCACACCACTTTTCCCAAGCAAGATTCAGAGAACACGGGGGAAGAGGAAGCCAGAAGTTTTAAATGACCAGGAGAAAACAGTGTTTGCTGCACATGATATGACCGCTGCCCTAATTAACTCGTAGCAGTTGTGGTTTCCTTTACAAATCCTCAATAAGATCAAGCTAGTGAGGGTGATACAAACCACCCAAGCCAACTGTGGCCCACACTCTCCTTATTTCCAAGCCAGCCTGCCATGCCCTTGAGTGTGCACGGGGGAGAGCAAATGCTGCCCAGGCTGACCGAGTGCCGCTAAGAAGAAATGTGTGATGGAGAGATGGGAAAGATGGAAGAGAGGAGTGGTGAATGGGCTGTGGAGGGAGCTGGAACTGGAGTCGTGAGGGTGATGACAGGTGTGAGATAGGGTTAAGGTCGATCGTGGAACATGTCAATACCAGTGGGGCTAGTGGGGTGGTATACAGCAGCCGGGAGCTTGTACAGACATGGACTCAACCCCCAAACATGCTGGCTGGCCATGTAATTGTCCTGGCTCCTTGGCAATAATGGAGGCCTGAGGTGAGGAATGGTTCACTTCCTGGTCTGGGCCTTCTCTAAGGACCACTTATGATCAGTGATGCAACTGAGAGCCATGGGTCAGTGGTCCTGATGCAGCTGGGGACAAGGTTGATGTCCAATGGTGTTATCACCTAACACCATTCTGATGTCCATGGTCTATGCCAGGGCTGCCAACTGGGGCCATGGTGATTTCCAGCTCCGTGCTGCTGCCGAGGGCTGTGACTGGGTCCAGGTCGTGAGACCCTACTGCAGCCATTCTGGGTCTGTGTTGATGTCTATGTCCTGTATTGCTAACAAAGGCCATGCAGATTTCTGTGGTTTGTGCTGCAGCCTGAAACCATATTGATGTCCACGAGAGACATACCACTGCTGGGGGCCATACTGATCTGAGTGGCCTGTGTTGTTAACTGAGGCCATGGTATTGTCTAAGTTCTTGCTGCCACCAAGGGCCTGTCTGGGTCTGAGGCCTATTGCAGTTGGGGTTTGTGTTGATATCCATATCCTGTGTGTATGCCCATGGCCTGTGCTGCTGCCTGAAGTCATGTTCCTGTCTCTGGGCCATGCTGCCCAAGAGTATCATGTTGATGTGAGTAGCTGTACTACCATCTGAGGCCATATTGATCCCTGTAGTCCAAGTTGCCTCTGAGGACCTTGTCTGGGTCCATGGTCCTACTGCAAGCTAGCAGCAGTGTTCACGGTCTGTGCTGTCAGCAGAAACCAGGCATAAGCCCATGATCCACATCCTCACTGACTGCAAAGAGCAAGGAGGCTACTTTTGCAGTGACATTGATGACTGCAGATTGATAAAGGGGGACATGGAAGGCTTCTGTGACAACCCCTACCCCCCTTTAATCCCCTCTGCCCCAAAATAGGTAATCTAAATGGAAGCCATGGAAGAGAACTCTTAAAAAAAAGTGTGATAATGATGCTGAAGGGTAGCTCTCTACAGCTAATTGTTTCTGACGGGTGAGAGAAAGGAAGGACTCAGTTTTATTTAAGAGGTTGTACACTGGGAGTTTGATTATGCTCCACTCCAGTGAGATAATAATAACATAAATTGGACTTGTTTTTTTCCCCTTTTTATTGTTGTTTTTTTTTTAGTAGGGGGAGATCACAAGGATGGGGGCAGACATGGAAGGACATGGAAGTGAATATGATTGGGTGTAGGACGTGAAATTCCCAAAGAACTAATAAAAATATTGTTTTTTTAAAAATATCAAGCTAGTAACTATTCAGACATGGAGGGAAGAGAGACTTAGGATGCCTACCCCTAGCCAGTGAAATATTGATGGTTGATGACTGCTGGAGGCTGGCAGTTTTCTTTAATGAAATGGTTCATGTTAGATGAACCATGACCCAGTGGCTGTCCACACATTCATGAGCACAAATTTGATTTGGTGGATTATAAAAAGAAATAATAATAATAATAATAGCGATAACAACAGGAACAATGAAGAAGACATGAAATTGGTAGGGGAAATGGGGGTGTGGATTGGAGATCACAGGACGAGGGAGGGGTATGTTGTAGAAAATTATTATAGGGTGTGTTACTTTTGTTTATGTTGCATTTGTTTAACTCTGTGAAGCTGTGTTACTGTGCCTGTATAAAACACTTGATGGTCTAATAAAGAGCTGAATGGCCAGTAGCAAGGCAGGAGAAAGGATGGGTGGGGCTGACAGGCAGAGAATATATATAGAAGGAGAAATCTGGCAGGAGAAAGAAGTAGCCAGAGAAGGAGAAAGACACCAGGGGCCAGCCATGAGCTATACAACAAGTCACTGAGTACGATTTACAGAAGAGAACGGGGAAAGCCCAGAGGCAAAAGGTAGACAGGATAATTGAAATCAAGGAAAGCACTGGGTGGTGGTGGTGCACGCCTTTAATCCCAGCACTTGGGAGGCAGAGCCAGGAGGATCTCTGTGAGTTCGAGGCCAGCCTGGTCTACAGAGTGAGAGATCCAGGACAGGCACCAAAAACTACACAGAGAAACCCTGTCTCAAAAAAACAAAAAAACAAAAACAAAAAAAAAAAAAAGAAAGAAAGAAATCAGGGAAAACTGGCAAGAAACAAGCCAAACTAAGGCCAGGCATTCATAAGTAAGAATAAACCTCCATGTATGATTTATTTGGGAGCTGGATGGTGCCCTGACCCCCCTACAAAGAGCAAAACACAAACAATAACAGGGTTAGAGGATGAATGTGATCAAAATATATTATATTTATGTGTGAAATTCTCAGATAATTAATAAAAATAGTGTGTTAGACTATCTTCATTTGTTCACATTTTTGAAAGTGATCACTTGATATAGAATGCTAGGTCACAGGGCTTTGCTGCTAAATAGTTCCACCGTGTTGCCCTGATATCTTTCCCTTAGCCATATTTTTCCTGGGGTGGGGAAAATCTTCTGTTTCTAATTCTGTAGTATCTTTTCTTCTTACTTATGTTTAAGAAGGTTTAATAAGTTTATTTCTTGTAAAATGCCAAGTTTCACATGTGCAGTCTTGGTTTTCAGTGAACTTCTTAGTACTCTAGAGAGTACTGTTTTTTGCTTTCATTTGTTTTTTATCAGATTTGAGAGATATTTGGACCATTTGGTTTTAAATATATTCTGTCTAATATCACTCTTCAGAAATTCTTAATTATATACAAATCAACTACTTTGAAATGCCAAAAGGACCCTAATGATTTGGCTATTTATTTAAATTATCTTTTTTTTTTTTTTTGCTTTTTGTATTTAATTTTCTTGTCTCTATTGGTGTATCTTCAAGTTTGCTGACATTTTGTTTTGTTATACCTAACTTGAATTTCATTTCATGCTGCAGGCCGCAGGAATATATCATAAGAACTCAGCTGGTTATGGCAATGTCACTACCTGGAGTGAGCAAGGAATTCCTCCAGAGGAAGCCAAATTCCAAGGAGTTTTTGGTGTTACTTGATTTGTTATATATCAGCTGTCTTCTGTTATGAAAATCATGTGTGCCTTCATAGTTTTTCCAATTGACTTTTCCCTAAGAAAGGCTAACAGTGTGGACTGATCACTCTCTGGACATACACATTCCAGGTATTTGGAGACTAGCCTCAGGAAAGGCTTTCTCTGGAATCAGATATCTCTCTTAGCCACTTTCAAGGACTAGCAGTAATAACAGTCCACATGAAAGCTTCCTGATTTAAGGTAAATTCCACAAGGAGACACCACCTAGGTCAGGTGGATGTTCAGGAATAGCTTTACACAATTTAGCTCGGATACTCCTTTCTTACATCCTTATTAACTTTATAGACCTTTAACTCCTTTCCTAACCACATCTAGGAATATTTAGATAACTTTCTGTGCTGACAGCTACGCTCAGCCAGAACCCCAGTTCAAGCCTCCCTGTTATTATCATCATTGGCAGCATCCGGCCAGGTCCATCCCCAGATGGAGGAAAGTACCTTATCAGAGATACCTCTGTACTCTCTAAGAACAGACTTAAGCATCCAGACTACCCGTTTGAGAAGGCCTGGCAGATGTGCCAATTAAGCTTTACTTCCTCCTTTCCCAAAACTTACCTCTAGTTCCAGATCTCCCTTTAACTATCACCAGAGGCATTTAGCTATACACAGGTTGCCTAGCAACCGAGCATACTTTCCCCCACCCTGCAGAAAAAATGGTAGATAGCTTGGACAGATAGGAGCCACAGGAAAAAAGAAGACAGTTTTATTTTCTCCCATTGACCTAGCAACTTACAGATTCTTAACATTTTCTACTAATCACGTTTAAGACTATAGTTGAGCACATAAGATCCCCTCTTCTTAGATACAACCCAAATTTAGCCCTTGGTTAATTCATTTCCCCATTGGTCACTTCCCTTTGGGGTTGCAAATGATAATTAATGGTTATTTCCTCTCGATGTGATTCTTATCAACCCTCTGTTTGACCCTGGAAGCCTGGCTTTATATACCAGGACTTCCAGGGCATGAGGATGGAGAAGAGAAAAGAGGATGGAAGAACTAGATGGGTAAGAACTTGAGAGGAACAACCTGAGATGGGGAAAAACTAGATTGAAGGGCTAGAAGAGAGTACCAAAGGAATGAGATGGAAGATGAGGAAGAGCCAGATGGGGAAGTATTAGCTAGGTAAGAATGAGATGAAAAGGACCTAGATGAAGCAGACTTAAGATGAGAGAATTAAGATAAAACTTAGAAGGAGCAATAGAAATATAAAGAGAAATCAGGCAAGAAAGGAGCTAGATATGAGAACAAAACTGAAGCTGTGTATAAAGGATGTTAGGCCAGAGGAATTAAAGCAAGTGAACTATAGAGCTCAGTGTGCTGAGATTCCATTTTCCCGAAAATAGTCCTCACCATTAGTAGTTCTCTCTCCTGAGCCCCTGGGATATATAATATTAAAGATGGTCCCTCTAATATTATACAAGAATTTCATGCTTTGGTCACTGACACCTTTTTACACGTTAAAATATTCGTCTGAAAGTCCAGTTTGGGTTATTCATGTATTTCTTTCATGATTAAATCTCATAAGCATTTGAATATGTTATAATAATCACTTTAATGTTTTTATTAATGTTCTAAGAATATAACTTTGTGGTCAGCCCATATTGATTGACTTACCACCAAATTATTGAATATAGCAGATTCTTTGAATGTAGCTTTTTTTTTTGAGGATATAATTGATATGTGTAAATTTTTTGAATGCTGTATATTTATCATAATACTACAAATACTTTCAAGATATATTCTGATAGAGTTGGATGGTTCGAAGTTTTATTTTTGAGGTTTGTTAGGCAAGACCGAATAGATATTCAATATGCATCTAATTTCTGCCATACTGAGGCCAGATTTTGATCTGTCCAGTCAGTGCCCTGTGAAGGAATAACATGTCTTTGTATAAAACAAACCAATCTATGACATGTTGGCTATAGAACATTAAGCACCAAGTTTTATACATGACCATGCAGTCAGTCTGGCAGGGTAAGAATGCACAAGTGAGGAAATGCAAGAGTTACAGTTAGGAATTGAGGAAAAGGCATATGAAAAGCAGCCTTGGGTACCAAAAGCAACACAGTTTGTGTCCGTGGCCCTTTATAGCTTAAGACTTTTTTAATAATAATCTTAGAAGTATGTTTCTTTATTCTCTCTTTTCTGCCTTTGTTACATTAAATGGCTCGTGTCCCACATTCATTTTTAATTTCATCCTTCTACCATGTTAATATGTATATATTCTCTTAATTTTAGTAGTGTGCATATTTGATTACAGCTCAAATGTGAGATATTTAAATTTCTGAAAAATGTCACATGAGAAAAATGAGAGAACTACAATCTTTTAAGACAAAACAAACAAACAAAAAACCCCAAAACAAAAAACTAGCCAGGCTTATAGGAGTTTAAACATTTTCTTGTATATACCTGTCATTGAGCATAAGGATTTTGATGAAAAACATGAAACAAAACATTTTCTTCAGGAAGATGAAGAACTATACATTTATACGTGTGTGTGTGTGTGTTTTATGTTTCTAACATAAGCTGGGACACTTCATATTTACTTGATTAGGACCTAGTAATTAAGCAAATAGCCAAGTAGCACTTCCACCACACCACTGCTAGGCCATAAAATTCCAACTTTCCTTTCAAGCAGAAAAAAAAAATATCATCAAACATAAAATCCTGGGATAAAACCCACGATATGAAAGTTACTGCCTTAATGAAATATTAAAATTGCATCAGGAATACTCTTCTGGCATTAAAAATAAACAATAACATTTCTCCCTAGTTATGGTTCACTTTGATTCTTTAAAAATTAATTATTACCTCTTTAAATATTTGATTAAATTAGATTTCAGTGGGCTATGGCTACCCACAAAACACATGCTACTGTGTATAAATTCTCATCTCAATTCTGATATACTTTGTCATGTTATTATTTAATTCTATGATGAATTCCTTGAATTTTACCTCAGTAGTATTAAAAATGAACATAACCAAAGCCATTATTTTGAGTATAAATATTGTATCCTGTTAAGAAGCATCATAAAATATGAAGTATGACAGGCATGCCTGGTACCTCCCTATCATATATTGTCTGAGTTTCTCAGTCATTAGCAATTGAACTTTTGAAAATTTCCCTCAAAAGTCCCAGGAGTCATTTTGCTCAGCTGTCTATAATACACATGGTTTTCACTGCCAAGTCAAACATTTCTGGCACCTATCTTCACATTAGTAATAAAACCACATTTTCAAGGAAAATGAGGATGTTTGATATTGCATTCAATTTTCCTAGACTCATGGAACATTGTCTAGTACATTCTATATTTAAAATGTTACATACAGTTGTAATCTTACCCTTAGCATAAGGAATGAGTATTTTACGTCACAATTACTTTTCTTTTCAGAAAATTGTCTTAGTACAATTCGTAGTTGGCTTAAATTTTCACAACTGCCCATATGTTGTTCAATTTCAGATGTCAGTTAGTGAACTTTGGCAATTATACTTAAAGGAAAGAAAAGCTATTCTAGTTTACATCCATACATCTTAGAGAAAAGGGAAAGTGCTATAGATGTGACTGGAAAATAAACATTTCTGGGGCCTTTTACTTATGCAATATCTTATTCAAGCCAGTTTCCCACACATTGAAACTTTAGAATTCAATGATAAATGGATACTTTCTTCAACCCAAATTAGTGTCACTCTTAGTGTATATGCTTCTAACTCTCTCCAATCCAGTTTCTACTTTTTAACATTCCAGTTTTACCAATGATGCTACAGTCTCCAAAATGACCGGACCTGTAAACGTTAGACTTATTACCACCTCTGGACTATCTAGATGCCCCATGTTCATTCTGTTTTCTTGCTTGAGTACCCTAGCACACTGTGAGAATGACTTTTACAGTAATGAGGCAAGAGCAGAAGCCATGTTACTGATCTTAGCACTATGGCTATGATGTTTCAATAAATTCTCCACTTAAAATTCATCAGTAAAAAAAAAAAAATTATTCCTCAAAAGTGTGAAGTAGAAGATTCACACACATCTCTACTTTCGGTTGGCCATTGTAATGAAATAGTAGCCTTTTCTGGTTTAAAAAAAAAGTTAAAGAAGAGGAAGCTAAATTGTTACAAAGATATGTGAGTTTGGGCCAATGAGGTGGTTTCATGGGTAAAGATGCTATAACAAACCTGGGGACCTGGGTTTAAAACTCAGAACCCAAATAATGAAAGGAGAGAATTGACTCTAGCAAGTTTTCTCTGGTCTTCACCTGCAGGCCATGGTGTCTACGCTGCAATTTTTATACACTCATGTAAAGTAAATAAATAATTGTAAGAGCAATTTTTTAAATAATATGTGAAATTAATCAGTTCCAGAAAGAGAGGTTGATTTTATTTTCTAACTTCTCAGGCTCCAAGTTCAGTCCCCAGGGAAACTCAGACATACATACATTTTTTTGCTTGTTCTCTGTTACACTTGCAATAATCTCTTATACTCAGTAAGTATGCATTGGATAGTACTTGATACCCTGCTTAGTACTGGACTGTCTTAGGGTTTGTACTGCTGTGAAAAGTTCATCATGACCACAGCAACTCTTATAAAGGAAAACATTTCCTTGGGTAGCTTACAGTTTCAGAGGTTTAGTCCATTACCATCATGGTGAGACATGGCAGCACGTAGGCAGACGGTGCTGGAGGAGCTGAGAGTGGAGAAGGAGCTACTTTTTGATACTGCAGGCAGAAAGTGGTCTGAGAAAGGGGCGTGGCTTGAACATATCTGAGACTTCAAAGCCCACCCCCACAGTGACACACTTTTTCCAACAAAGCTCTACCTACTCCAATAAAGCCACACCTCCTGATAATGACACTCCTTATGAGCTTATGGCAGCCAATTACATTCAAACTAGCACATGGACATTCTTTTAAACCTAGTGAATAACATTAACTCATTTTCCCCTAAAGCTGAAATTGAGTGAAAAGATATTTACTGAATTTATTCTAGGAAATTGTATATTGAACAATAGAAATAAGAATTACAAAGAAAACAAATACCTTTTGGTGAACATTTATAGCCATAGAACTGAGGTAGGTCCAGAATGAAGGCATGTCTCCATATAAATGTCATTGTATCTGATATATTAAAAAAGAATAGGTATATATGTGCATAAAGGGGCTGAACTGGCAAGTGTTTTAATGAAAAGCAGGGATAGTTTATGCAAAGTTTTCCCAAGTCATAGATAAGTCTGAAGGCCAAAACTCCAAATTATGAGCCAAATGGCAAGCAGACACAATGTAACATCCACTGGAAATATTACACAGGGCAGTTTGGAATTTATCTTAAGATGACTAGAATTCAATAAAAGGAATTGAAAGAAATGACTTTAAGTAATATATACAGTTTAAAATTTTGAAAATATTGTTTTACCTTCAACGTTCAGAAAGATTTGCTAAGAGACCACATAGAATATGGTGGACAAATTAAGTAGTCAGTTTGTTCTCTCCCAATGAGGGAAACACGTTAGCTTTAAATCTAGGCCTTGCATTGTTATTGTAGAAATGAAGATGTATTTAGAAATCAGTCAAGTAAGACTTGTTCATTTATTTATAAAAAAAAAAGGAAAAATTGAATCATATAAAAAATCTGTCTATGCTTTCTGATAATTATGAATAAATTAAGGGTGGTATGTCTTATTTTGGTGATCTGAAATTTACCTGGTTTCAACAAGTGTTAAAGGTGGATAAATATCCATGTGTCAGCAATTAGACTGGTAAATTCAGTTTAATTAACTTCAGATTCCAGGAAGGATTAACAGTCCTGCAGTGCTTTATGTCTTTGGTGTGTGTGTGTGTGTGTGTGTGTGTGTGTGTGTGTGTGTGTGTTTGCATGGTGCATGGTGCATGTGTGTATTAGTTAAATTTTTTTATTAGTATGATAAAGACCATGACACCATGAGCAAAAGCAACTTTGGGAAGAAAGGATCTATGTGGCTAACAAGTCAAAGTCCATTATGAGGGGAAGCAGGGGCAGGAAGTCAAGACAGAATGCTGGAGGAAGGCGATGATGCAGTGACCATGGAGGGCCTCTGTTTACTGGCTTCCTTCTTCATGGAGAATTCAGCCTGCTTTCTTATACCACCCACAAACATCTGCCCAGGAATGGTACCACCCACAGTGCATTGGGCCCTCCTGCTTCAATCATTATTCAGGAAAATGTTCCCACAGACTTGCCTAAGGCAATCTGATGGACACATTGTCTCAATTTTAAGTTCCTCTTCCTAGATAACTCTAGCTTGTTTTAAATTGACAAATATCTAATCAGGACAAGAAGCATCACAACAGGGATACAATTATTGACTCAAAACCGGGAAAAATGAAAGGGTAAGATGGGCTGAAAACATAGCGGAATATCTTCACATTCCAATGGCTGGACTTGTAAATAATAATAATAATAATAATAATAATAATAATAATAATAATGAGATAAATCTGAGCAGGAGCCTGCCATGAACTCAAATCAAATGAGTGTTCCCAGAAAAATAAAAAAAAGAATAGTAAGGAATAACAACGCTCAAAAGAAGGCCTGAAAGTCCCTTGTGGGTGGTGCTATGTACTAGAGAAGGGATCTTGAGCTACCTAAGAATGGAGAAAGGAAGCTGAACACCAGCATGCATGCATTTATTTCCATGCCACAATAGGTTGCTGTGGAATGTCTTTCTATATGCTGTGAATATGTGTTGCTCTGATTGGTTGATAAGTAAAGCTACATTGGCCTATGGCAGGGCAGGATGAAGCCAGGCAAGAAAATCCAAGAGAGATAGAAGAGAAGAAAGGAGAGTGGGGTAGATGCTGCTAGCTGCTGCCAGGAGAAGTAAGATGTAAAATACCGGTAAGCCACAAGCCACGTGGCAAAGTATAGAATTTTAGAAATGGGTTAATTTAAGATATAAGAGCTAGCTAGCAAGAAGCCTGCCATGGCCATAGTTTAAAAACAATAGAAGCCTCTATATGTTTATTTGGTTCTGAGTGGCCATAGGACCATCAGGACACAGAAAATCTTCCAACTACAATAAGTGGCACCCTGGAACTGTGAGCTAAAATAAACCCTTTCTCACTTAAATTTGTGGTTGTCAGAGTATATTATCACTATAACAAGACTGAGTACTTATATGAGTTAAGTGATCATTACATATTTTCAAAAAGGTTGTCTTTTATATTATATACCAGGAAGATAATTCAACTCTACTGCTTCTTATATTCAGCCTTTGACTTAAGCTGATCCCTGCATCTTGTTCTATTCATAAGTCTTGCATTTTATTGAATTCTTAGGGCATTATTATTCATCACATTGTATACCTTTACCCTTGATCAGACCCTGAAAAAAGTGAGACTATTCCTATAAATACTAACATAATGCCATGTATTTAATAAGCACTTGAAACAAGCTTGCTAAATTTAATTACCTAATTACATAGGCAAAAATGGGATGCATTATTAATTTTCACACATCACCTGGAAAGTCTTCTCAGTTATAAGGTGATGTAGGTGTTAAGAATTGATAATATTACTGAAGATCTAATGTTAATGGATGAACTGGTTGTCTACAAATTTTCCATCTCTCTTTTTAAGTGTATGAGGAATGGAAGTTATTAACCAATTACAAAAGAAGAGCACATTTAACCTGTGTCAAATAGAAAATCATTTACTCTAAGGATACAAATGTGTGGGATTGTAAGAAAAACTACAAACCAGATGCTTGGACACAAATGTGGCCATAGTTCTGGATTAAAGTCAGCACAAATGCCTCAGCCAGGGGCTCTTCTCTCTTGGTCTCTAACTGCTCCAAGTCACTCAATTATACTTGCAAATTTATGAGTCTACTCTTCACATTATTCTTATTTACCCCCACTTCCCTGCTCAAAATTTAGTGGGTGTGACTATGTGTATATATTTATTCTCTTTGGCTTCATAGTTGCCTTAACTATGTTTTGTTTCTCCTTATTCCTACATTCTGAAAACATGTGGTCCAATCAGAGCCTCTCCAATATCTCACTGGTGCCCTTTTAAGTTTTGACACCTGTGGATTTCCCCATCCATCTTTCCTCACTGATAATTTATACACCAGAGCAAAAGAATCTAATTGATCCAGATAATCATTGTGAGCCAGAACATATTACAACTGGGTACAGAAACATATTTCATGAGATACTGTCCTTAGTTTTCCAAACAGATTTTACTAGTCAAGAAAGCCTGTGTGTTTAATCTTATCCTTTCCTCTTTAAACTTTGGTACTAACTTTAAACAGAAACAACATTGTCTAAACTTTGAAGGATGCTGTATAGACACTGAAGACTTTTCCTTTAGCATCAAATATTCTCAGGGTAAAAATAATGAATAGCAAGAAATTAAAAAAAAGGTTTTAATGTGACAATTCAAACCAAAGCTTTGATAATATAATTGGGAATAAATTATGAAAAATGTGGTCGGGGAGAAGCAGTGAAAGGTAATAGATTAAGAAAGATGGAATTTCAAGAGTTACCCTAAAATGGAGGAGGGGGAAAAGTTCTAACTCAACAACACACACCCCAAGTACCAGGAATGGATTACCTGTTTTTGCCTTGTTGGCCAGTAGAGTCTATAGATCTGCCAAAATATTACAGGATATTGCCAACACTATTAGTTACCCTCTAGAACTGGACATCACTTACTTGAGTCATGAAACATGAGAAAATCTAGCTCATGCTCAAATGGAAGCTTCATCCCTACTAACTAGCTTTCATAGTGCTGGGAATTGCTATGTACTCTACCTGAGGAGAAAAAACAGTCATCAGTGTTACATAGCTGTGAACACAGCAAGCTATAATAAATGACCTGCCTGATAGAATATACTCACTGGTGCAGTAGTTACGGCACAAGTATTATAGGAGAAATCAACTACTATTTGATTGGATTTAAGGCTCATTCCATAAGACAGAACCCATATACAACACTGTCAATGAGACCAGGAACTGTGGCTGGATAAGTCATGCATCCTCAGATAAAATCTACTATTATTCTGCTAATTGGATATATCAATAAAAATGGCTTCTGATCATATATTACCATATCATTGCTGAAACCTAATCATAGAAGCTTCATTTTGGAGTAGATTCCAATTAACAGAAATGCAGAACTGGTCAATGTACAAAGAATAAGATACATGAGAATTTTCAACTTTGTTTTAATTTATTTCTTTTTCTTTTTGTTGTATTTTTATTTTATAATTTAATTTAATTTTACATATCAGCCACGGATTCCCTTGTTCTCCCCCCCCCAGCCTTCCCCCCAACCCACCCCCCATTCCCATCTCCTTCAGGGCAAAGACTCCCCTGAGGATTGAGTTCAACCTAGTAGATTCAGTCCAGGCAGGTCCAGGCCCTCCTCCCAGGCTGAGCCAAATGTCCCTGTATATGTCCCAGGTTTCAAACAGCCAACTCATGCACTAAGTACAGGACCCGGTCAGGCCCCAGGTGGAGCTGCAGGAGTCCAGTTGGCGATAAAGAGGAGGGTTTGTATGAGTGAGAATTGTTGAGACCAAGCTTGGAAAAAGCAGAGGGACAAATAGCCAAACGAATGGAAACACATGAACTATGAACCAATAGCTGAGGAGCTCCCAACTGGACCAGGCCCTCTGAATTTTCAACTGTGGATCTCTGCATCTGGTTCCCTCAGTCATTGGATGAGGTTTCTAGCACAACAATTAGGGTGTTTGGCCATCCTATCACCAGTGTAGGTCAGTTTGGGCTTTCTCTCACCCATTGCCAGTAGTCTATTGTGGAGACAGTTGATTAGCTTGAACTGTTTGGGAGGCATTCAGGCAGTGGGACCGGGTCTTGTACTTAGTGCATGAGTTGGCTGTTTGAAACCTGGGACTTATACAGGGACATTTGGCTCAGCCTGGGAGGAGGGCCTGAGATTCTGGTGTTGGTGGAAATCACAATCAACTGAATAAAGGGATAACAATTCTCCATAGTTCAGAATTATAATCATATAAATGTTTATCAGGAATGTATCAGAAATCAGTGATGATATGTACATGTCCAGGAATAAAGCTGAGGAACTGAAACAGAGCTATGTTAAAATCTCAACGGACACCCAGTTCATTTAAATTTATTCAGAGGGAAATCTTGCAAAAATAAATTATATTTTGCTATGCACTTTGAGATTTACTAATAAAGTAACAAAAGGTTTCAAACAAAGTGTGTGGACATAAGTCTTAAATTCTTGCATTTAACTGTAAGTTAGCTCTTCTGAATGCAAAGGTTCTAGCTCACCAGCAAACATCAAAAGCAGAATCAGCTTTTACCCTCTTCTATACTTTCTCTTTGATACTTGATATCCAAGGTTCACCCCGAGTTCGGGTTCTCTTGCCATAAACCTCTGGAGTGCTGGACCTATTGGTGTGGAACAGCCATTTCCCCCAGTTCTGATGAATCCACTTTGTATGCAGACATTCATAAAGGTGCTTTTTCTTCTACGGAGAGTAACATCCAAGCTCCCTCATCCACTTTCATCTTCCACCACATTTGAATAAGGAAAAATTCACAGGAGCAGACTAAAGAATACCAGCAGAATTTTGGTAATTTTGTGATTATGTCTAATGTAATTACATTTTAAAAGCTAGTCTATATATTAGATCCAAGGCAAAAGCATACAAAAGCACCAAAAGCAGTGTGAACTTAACAGCAATAGAAGATAAAACAAAAACAAGAGCTTACACAGTTATTGAAAATATTAACAGCTCAAGTTCCTCTGAATATACAAATGAACCATTTTTCATGTATTATTATATATTCTTTTTAATTTTATAATTTAATTCAATTTTACATATCAGCCACGGATTCCCTTGTTCTCCTGCCCCCCGCCCCTGCCTTCCCCTAGCCCACCCCCAATTCCCATCTCCTCCAGGGCAAAGACTCCCCTGAGGACTGAGTTCAACCTGGTAGATTCAGTCCAGGCAGGTCCAGTCCCTCCTCCCAGGCTGAGCCAAGTGTCCCTATATAAGCCTCAGGTTTCAAACAGCCAACTCATGCACTAAGTACAGGACCTGGTCCCACTGCCTGGATGCCTCCCAGACAGATCAAGCTGATCAACTGTCTCACTTATCCAGAGGGCTGATCCAGTTGGGGGCTCCTCAGCTATTGGTTCATAGTACATGTGTTTCCATTCGTTTGGCTATTTGTCCCTGTGCTTTATCCAACCTTGGTCTCAACAATTCTCACTCATATAAACCCTCCTCATGGCTGAGGGGTTAAGAGCACTGGCTGCTCTTCCAGAGGTCATGAGTTCAATTCCCAGCACCCACATGGTTGCTCACAAATGAACCGTTTTAATAGATTTCCGCCACTAATATTTTATTATCTTAGGAAGGAGAGTAAACTTCCCAAGAATCTTTGTCTAGAAACAAGTAGCTGATTGAGTAGCAGATTTTAGAAATATATTTAAACACTAGGTAAGTATATGTATGGTATCTGAAAATAGCTGTGCAAAATTCATTTGGAACTGTGAATACCACCCTAATGATGATGATTCAATTACCCTCAGACAGGACTTGTGTATTCTCAAATGCTGTTGAACTTATGCTACTATCCATGCAGGACCACTGGAATCAGAAAAGACTACCAATATGAGGGAATGAACCTTTCCTATTAAATATGTGATTTCATAACCAAGCACTCACTTCTAGCAGAGACTCAAGTAGACCAAAATTGTTCTTATATTAACTCTACAATGGTGGATATATTTATTAGGAAAGATGTAAAGACTCATCAGGTACTGGAAAGATGGTTCAGTGGTTAGCAGCCCTTGCTGCCCTTGCAAAGGACCAGGTTTCAGCTTTCCGTATAATTACAACTTTCTGTAATTCTAGCTCCAGGGGATCTTTCACAGGGAACAAGACATGGTATACACATACCAGGCATATGAGTATACACATATACTCATAAAATAAAATTAAAATCAAAATTAAAAAGACCAGTCATGTGAGTCATCCTACCATACTGGCATATATTGAGCTGCTGACATTTACAAACAACGATACTTGGAATATAAAAGAAAACAAACCAAGACCCCTGCTTCAGTGGACAGGAGTGTTTTCTGTTTTCCTTCATACTAACGCTCTTGAGTGTAATGGAAATGAACATGGTAATACTACAGAGAAAGTGACCACTGAGTGGTGGGGATATTTAACAGGAACATCTAACATTCATTACTTACCAGAACCAACTTCATCAGGAGACCTGCAATTAGAATCATGAGGTGGAGAAGACATACTATCTAGGTAGAGGGTCTTAATATGAAAGAATCCCAAAACTGTCAATTCAAAGGTTCAGAAGTGGCCGGGCGTTGGTGGTGCACGCCTTTAATCCCAGCACTCGGGAGGCAGAGCCAGGCGGATCTCTGTGAGTTCGAGGCCAGCCTGGGCTACCAAGTGAGCTCCAGGAAAAGGCGCAAAGCTACACAGAGAAACCCTGTCTCGAAAAACCAAAAGAAAAAAAAAAAAAAAAAAAAAAAAAAAAAAAAAAAAAAAAAGGTTCAGAAGTAACAAAATAATCACCATGGTTGAACCAGAAATCATAGAGGATAATGATGGTTTGAGATAAAGCTCACCACCATGGTCTGGAGAGATAATGAAGATGCATCTATTACATACATACATGTGCATATATAATATATGGTTGTGTGTTATAGTCATGCATGTATATATTATAAATATATATTATGTATATATATATACATAATAAACATTTATATATATTTAACATGGTCATTTGAAAGTCAGATAAGTCATTATATATATATATATATATGTACATATACATATATATATGTGTGTGTATTTACATATAGTATTTAAGAGATTCATTTTTTTAAATAGTTGTCTGTTCAGCCCTATTTTCCTATTGTCTGCATTCAACTTTCTCTGTTTACTCTATCAGCCAAACAATGAAAATCACCACACTACTCCTCTCAATTATCTTATTTATCCTTTTACTGAATGAATACAATTATTTCCTAGTATACTGAATATCAATTTTATGATGCTGATACTTAAAATTTTTTTCATTATTCAGGAGAATGTCTTTCTCTCTGTCTCTGTCTCTCTGTCTCTGTCTCTGTCTCTCTCTGTCTCTCTCTGTCTCTGTCTCTCTCTGTCTCTCTCTCCCTCTCTCTCTCAGAGAATAGCAAACCACTGCTTTTTGCTCTTTTACCATGCGGAATGCTTTGGGTGTTCCAATTTATGAGCTTTTTTTCAAAATGTAATTTAACATGGTCACTTAAAAATTCAGATGCCATATTTGTTTTGCTTTATTTTAATTATTTTTCTCTAGCTTAACTATAAATCAACATGTGTCCTAAACCCTTACCTCAGAATTAGTCCTTGTTCATAATTATCTAATGCCTCAAAGAGAACTTCTAATAAAAACTTATGTGCCAATTAAATCAATGAACTTTTCCTCAAAATAATTTCTATCAGGAAGCTATAGTTATAGATAGCAAATTGTATTCTTTATTTCACAGGCAACAATGACAAAATTTATAAAATAAAAATATAGCATGTGATATTGATTGTCAAATAATGGACAGACCTTTTTGGACTTCAGAAGAGATCAAAAACTGATGGGTAGGAAGGAGACATCCTTCACACACCCTTGTGAACCATGGTGTAGTCATTTACCACATACAGCACTTAGCCACTTCCACAACTTCTCTGACAAATTTTACCACAAAACCACAAGCTTCTACAACTGCTTGACAGAAGTTCAACTTGAAAAGGTTTCCATCACTGTGGATTTTCTTCATGTTTCCAGCTAGCGATCGAACTGAAGCCTGTCACAGCCTGGGTGGGCTTTATTCTCAAATACTCCAGGGCCCAAATAAAGGGATAGGAAAACAAGGAGAAAAAAAAAACCCAGAGCCAACAAATAGGACAGCCCACATGGCTGTTGTTTGAGACACATATTTGACTGCTCTTTATAAAACTGAATGACTTGTTTTCCAAAGAGAATGATCTGGTACTGGAGGGCAGATGATAGTTTCCAAGCAGTAGCAAGGTTCAAAATTAAACATGTAAGTCGTCTATGTTTCGAGGTGGTCAGTATGGGAGGAGACTAAGCACATTCCTGGTAGCTGTTGAGTTGTGGAAAAAGATGAGGCAGCAAAAAGAATCATGCCTTTAGATGTGTTGGGTTCAGTCAGGGACTGCAGTCTTCAAAGCAATACTTCATTCTCACAGAGATGAGGTTACTAGAATATAAAGAACGTGTGATCCTCAGAAGGAGAGCAGACTGCACCATTCTTGCCTTAGGTGGCTGTTCTGTTCTACAAGCTGTGTGGTCTCCTGGCCCAGATGGAGAACCACCGTGGAGTCAAGTCTCCTGTGGTGGTCTGGTGGTATAATGCTGGGAGGAGCTTCCTATCCTAGAGTTTGGCATGTGGTGCCAGGACAGTTTCACACAGCTCGATGTCAGCAGATGCCCGGGGACAGTGCAGAACTTTCTAGAAAGCAATGGGAACAACATAGGCTTAGCCTTTGCTGCCCTGGCTGCCAGCCTGGCTGGGTATTCCCTGGGTCCTGCTGACTGTGAGAATGCTGTAGAGTCTTTCTGTGAGCACGTCCAGGTTTCAGTTGAAGGTCTCTACTCCCTGCTTGTGGGTTTTTGGTGCCTTCTCCTGATTCTTTGGATTGGCCATTTCTCCTGTGTCTTCTCCAAGGCAGCCCGGGAAGGCATGCCTATGTCTAGTCAAGCTTCCCCTCCTCGTTCTTGCTCCACTTGCTTGTCATCATCCCCTCTAGCAGCGTGTTCCTATGTTTGTTTCCTTTTGCTTCCTCCCATTGAGCTCTGTGACCCCTTTCAGCTTTAGAGGGCCCTTCTGGGTCTGCTACCGGCCTCCCTGGAGCATGCCAGCCCTTCTATGAACACCACAAATGGTTTTCATAATTAGATAGAAAAAACTGAATAGTCAATGGGTGGATAAGCTATATGAAACATGGTAATTTTATTGCTTCCTACTATGCTACAACACCATGGGATTCAGATTTGAATTCCTTTATGAGTCTAAATAATTTCATTGACACCTGTCCTATTTCACACTAAAAAAATGTGAAAAAGGTTTTTATTTTGAGGAATATGAATTGAGGGAGGTAAAATTTTTCTTCTGTCATTTTCAATTTTATCTTCACAAACTGCTTAAGTTCCCCGTGTCACGGTTATATCATAAACCATACTGGGAAAGTAGATTACTTTCCTTTTAGGAATAGTCTAAATTTTCAAGATTCCCCCTTGCTGTTGATTTCTAGTTTCTAAACCACAGTGTTAAAAAAGGCATGCTTGATATTAGTTCTCTTCTCAACTCATTAAGGCCTGTTTGAGGATCTAGCATCTCTGTCTGAGAAAATGCTCTTTAAACACTCAAAATTAGTGTAAATTTTATTGTTTAATAGAGGTTATAAAATGACTTTGAAAATAAAATCAGTTAATTTTGATAGATCATTCAGTTTTTCACAAAAATGGACTATATGTTCCTTTTATAACTGAAATATAATGATTACAAAATGAATTCTGTAAAGTTTTATCTTCTACAGTACAAACAAGACATAAAACTGTGCACGTGAGTCCTCCAAATCTCCCATTTCTCAGCCAGAATCAAAAGATAGGGATGTGTGTGTGTGTGTGTGTGTGTGTGTGTGTGTGTGTGTGTGTGTGTACTGGATTATTTAACATAGCAATGCTAGTTCACACTTCATTTAGCTAAATAAAAGATGTTTACACTTCCTTTAAGACTATTGCTCTTCCAGTCTCTCTGGCAGCAGATGTAAGAGAATAACATCCTGTTTTGAATGGTCAAAAGTTCCTAGGCTTCAAGAATGTTGTACTAAATGTGTTTAAAGAAATAAATGGCACACTTATTTGAGAAACACTGGATGGTATTTAAGAGAAGTTCTATCTTTACCATTTGGTTTTCTGTTCAGTTTATTGTTATCCCCAAACCTTTCTGCATTCCCAGATGGTAGGCAGCAGTTTTTGAACTGATACCATCCTTATAGGTCCAGCTGAATATTTTCAACTTCAATGATTAGCAGTGAGTTTGGTTACAACTGGAATATGTAATTCTGCAGAAATATAAATAGCCATTCTAATGCATGTATACAGTATGAATATCTTAGAAGGATTGTCTAAGAGAATTTATGAAAACCAAGAGTCAACATGACATAGCTTAACATCTTGTGATTTAGTAATCGATTAAGGAGGTAACACTTTTAACATTTTCATTATGGTCACTGAAGTAATAAGACTTTTCCAGCCAATCACCAATCTCTTTTGAGAGAATTAGAAAATAAAAGAAAAGAGAAATCACTTAGTGCTCTTTATAATGCTTATTTAGTATTAAAACTACCTACAAAGGCAGTGCCTTATGACAAGCATTTGCTGCCAGGCAAGCGCTATGGGTCTTGAAGTTTGATTTCACTTAAATTAAGTTTGTATTGACTCCAATAAATGGGCCTAATTCCGATTATTCTACTGGCCTCTGATCTTCTTTGAAATGCATCTATGTTTAAGGTCTGTTCTCAAGCCGAAATACAGGAGTAGAAGAATATAAACCTAATAATATATGCATGTGTCAAGATTTATGCCATGTGCTGCTCTACAATCCAATGTGTTCGAATAACACAAGAAATGGGGAAGTAAAGTAAGCCAACCCTGACACCACAAAATTGAAAGTGGGATGCACATTTAGTGATACATATATGAAGCAAACTTTAGTTTCCAAATCAAAAGCATTACTACCATTGTTCCCTGAGTCTTGATAATGGTGCTTTAACTTACCTTTTAAGCTCTTGGTCAGGAGTCCAAGCCACTCCCCAGATAATATAGTCTATTACCGTTGTCCTTGATTGCCTCCCAGAACTTGAAGGTAAAATACTATTGCTGAAGATATTGCATAATTCAGAAAGAGGACTTGGAAGAAACAAGCTGAAACTTTCCTGAAAGCCTTCTTTATGAAGACTAGTTTCATAGTACCAGAAAGAGCTATATAAGGTATCAGTGGAGAAAAGTAATCAATAGTCCAATACAGCTGTAATATCTATGAAGAACAACTGATCAGAATGGCAAGATATCCATCCCATCAGGTGCAACAGTGGCACTTCTATCCTGGAAGTAACCAACTCATCTAATTGAACTTAAGGTTCACTGAATAGGAGGAAATTATTCCCAGACACTATAGTTAACCCACTGCCCATAGCTAGTGAGTTCATAGTCCCTAGAGGCAAACCCATGGTTGCTAATTCCCTAAATCAGTATAAATTCTAACTGCATTCTAAGAACTTATCTTTATCCACAGGTAAATGTAATTCTCAATCCTCATCATGGAAGCTTCTTTTCACAGTTGACAAAAACTACTACAAGATCCACAGTTTGTCAAACACGCATAGGATAATGGCCATTGGGCCCCAAGCCACAACTGGTAAGTGTGCAAATTTAACTCCTATACCAAAGGCTCAGGGAACCTCATAGAAGAGAAAACAGAAAGATTGTTGGAGCCAGAGCACCTGCTTCTAGATAGTGTCTGCTACATATGACCGGGAAGCTGTACCCAGGAAATTGCAACAATATGGTTGCCAAAACATAACCTGAAAAAATGAAAATACCAATTGACACACCAATGTAGATAGGGGAAATCTCACAGGACCTCAAACTTAGATGAAAATCTACAAGTTGTTAATGCTAAGAAAGGGATAATCAGTACACTCAGTTTCACAAAATAGACATTACTAAACATCAAGCCATACAGAAACAACACATTGATAAACAGAGATTTAGATATCCCTTGAGCACCAGTAGACATGCAGAAAAAAAAAAGAGAAACAATGTACCTTAATGAAGCCTTATAAATCCATGGATTTAACAAACACTTACAGAATATTACACAAAAGCATATTCTTCTCAGAAGATTATGGAACCTTCTCCAAAATAAACCACATATTGTGGTGATATTTTATTTGTACTGAAATGTTATTTTAATTTTATGTTAATAAATAAAGTTGCCCTGGGGTCAGAGCTATTAGAGCCATAGCAAGAGCATGGTGGTTAGAAGAGCTAGGTAGATTTCTGTGTGTTCAGGGATACAGCCAGTATTGGAGACATACGCCTTTAAGACCTGGAGGGCGGTACTTACAGGCAGTGATGAGGCAGTCATGTGGTTGGGTTTACAACCAATGAGAAGGCAGAACAGAAAGATTATTTAAACAGGGACACAGGAAGGACCTCCCTCTCTCGGGGAAGCTAGGAGCACTGCAGGAGGTAAGATTTTATCTCTGAGCTCTGACCTCTCGGCTTTTCTCTTTTACCTTGGCTTTGTGTTTCTTATTTTAATAATACGATTGGTTACATCTACATCTGGCGCCCAACGTGACAAGAATCCATTAAAAACTGCTTGGGGCCGGCTCCCTAGCCGGAGCAGCCGGCTCCCTAGCCTCAGCCCAGGTCTGCTTGGGCTCAGGCCGGACTGTGAGCTGCTTGCTTAAAGCCAGTGCTACAAACAGCTCAGGCCTGCCCTGCTAAACAGGGCCCCTGGCTGTAAAGCCAAGCCTTGACTCGGCTCAGAGGGAACAAGTGGCTGGCTTTAAGCTTTAGCCGGCTACCCCTTCGCTTTCACTTTCACTTTCACTTTCACTTTCGCTTTTGCTTTCTCTCTTGCTTTCTCTCTGTCTCTCTGTTTCTCTCTCTCTCTCTCTCTCTCTCTCTCTCTCTCTCTCTCTCTCTCTCTCTGGATTTACACCTAGGACTCTAGGTGGCTGTTTTGAAATTCGCTCGGATTTCTACTGTTCTACGCAGATTTGGTAAGTCATAAAGGAAACTATTTAAAAGACAAATTTTTTCCACATTTAAAAAAAATGGGTTTCCTGTGTACATTGGAAGAAAATTGGGTTTTGTTTGAAATTTTAGGCAGTCTGACAATGGAACAACTATATGAAAAGATTAGTATTATGGGAATTATGCAGTTAATCACCATGCTTATTCTCATTTTACTATTTAAAAAGATAGTCGATTTAAGTGCCAGGATAACAGCTTTAGAAAAACCTGTTAATTTTAACAGTGAAGTTGGTTCAAGTTTGGATCATAAGGTTACAGAAAGAAAGCCTGTTTTCACACAATCATCCTTAATTTATCCTGTAACCGTACAGCAGATGCCTGATCAAATGGCTACACAAAATATCTGGGCTCCAATTGAACTGATGGATTTTAAAAGGTTTAAGGAGGCAATAGTATCTTATGGCATGCATTCCCCATATGTAAAGCAAATGTTAAACTCTTGGTCAACATATAATAGGATTATACCACAGGACTGGCGGGACCTTGCACAAGCTGTTCTGGAACCCAGCCAGAGAATTCAATTTCTGACTTGGTTTAAGGAGGAAGCTAGAAACGTAGAAACACAATGGAGGGATAAAGGAATACAAGTTTGTCAGGATCAGCTTATTGGAGAAGGCCAATATGCTTCAATACAAACACAATGTTTATATGATGTTCAAACCGTAATTTTATGTCGAATGGCAGCCTTGAATGCATGGGACAGAGTTGATGAACCAGGAAAAAAACATGAGTCATTCACAAAGGTTATGCAAGGCCCTAAAGAATCTTTCACAGATTTTTTAGAAAGACTGGCTTCAGCAGTAAACAGAATGGTCTCAGGATCAGAAGCTAGTAAGGCAATAATTGAAGCTTTGGCATTTGAGAATGCGAATGCAGCATGCAAAAGAATAATCAGGCCGTTAAGGGCAAGATCTGCACCTTTGGAAGATTGGATTAGAGAAACAATTAATGTTGAGGTTGATGAGCATGATACGTGGGTAGGAGAAGTAATTTCAAAAGGTTTGAGGAGTGTTAGATGTTTTGGGTGTGGAAAGCAAGGACATTTTAAAAGGGACTGTAAACAGGTCATTCCTAGAAGCAATGTTTCTTCAAGGAACAATGGCAACAGAATGCCCCTTCCTTCTGGAGTATGCAGAAGGTGTGGTAAGGGAAAACACTGGACCAACGAATGTAGATCAACAAAGGACAGACAGGGTAATCCTTTGCCTCAGTTTTCGGGAAACTCCCGGAGGGGCCTCATGCAGGCCCCCATAGCAAAACCAGTTCAAACCTTTCCTGCAGCTGTAGAGGAAATCCCTGCTCTGAGCGATTAAATAACCAAATGACTATTGGAATAAATCATGCTGGTCAGGATGATGAAACAGAGAGAATAGAAAATTCAGGAGAAAACATAAAGAAAATTTTTTGGCAAACTTCTATTAATGAACAGAGACCAAAATTAACGATAAAAATAAATGGTGTTTTGTTGTCTGGTCTGGTAGACACAGGTGCGGACATTACCATAATTGCACCAGAATTTTGGCATCCAGCTTGGCCTCTTCAGGAGGTAAACGTTCAACTGTTAGGAATTGGGACATTATCTGGAGTGAAACAGAGTGCAAGATGGCTCGAATGTATAGGTCCAGAAGGACAGAGAGGAAAATTAAAACCATATGTCGCTAACATAGCTATGAACCTGTGGGGTCGAGACTTGTTGCAACAATGGAATACTCAGATTAAAATCCCTCCAATCTCAGAAACAAATCATAAACTAGCACATGTTTCTGAGAGAAATATTAGAAGGCATTATTTTGAGTGGTCACCAGCCATCCATATTATACAGGAACAGGGCACAACAACTGATAATCTTCCAAAAATACCAACAGCTCTACCTTTAAAATGGTTAACAGACAAGCCTGTATGGGTTCAGCAATGGCCTTTAACAACAGAGAAACTCCAGGCTTTAGAAGAGCTGGTAGAAGAACAGTTAAATGCTCAGCATATTGAACAGTCAACCAGCCCTTGGAATTCTCCTGTATTTGTTATTAAAAAGAAATCTGGTAAATGGAGAATGGTAACAGACCTTAGAGCAATTAACAAAGTAATTCAGCCGATGGGCTCTCTACAATCTGGAATTCCTTTGCCTACTCTGTTACCAAAAGGATGGCCTCTCATAGTTATTGATTTAAAAGACTGTTTCTTTTCAATACCCTTACAAGAAAAGGACAAAGAAAGATTTGCTTTCACAGTGCCTACTTATAATAATTCTCAACCGGTTAAAAGATTTCAATGGAGGGTCCTCCCACAGGGAATGTTAAATAGCCCAACTCTGTGCCAATATTTTGTACAACAGCCATTGGAAGTGATACGTAAAAAATTTCCTAAATCTATAATTTATCATTATATGGATGATATTTTACTAGCTGACTCAAATGCAGATACTTTAGAAAGAATGTTTGAAGAAGTAAAGAAAATTTTGCCTTGCTGGGGATTACAAATTGCTCCTGAAAAAATACAAAGAGGAGATTCTATTAATTATTTAGGATATAAAATAGAGCTACAAAAAATTAGACCCCAAAAGGTGCAATTTCGGAGAGATAGACTACAGACTCTTAATGACTTTCAAAGATTATTTGGAGATATTTCTCATCTACGAACTATTGTTGGGGTAAAAAATGATGAACTGACTAATTTGTTCAAAACCTTAGAAGGTGACAAGGACTTAAATAGTCCAAGAGAATTATCACCTGAAGCTGAGAAAGAATTGGCCTTGGTAGAAAAGAAAGTACATGAAGGGCACGTGGATCGTATTGATCCAAAGCTGGATTGCATTTTGGTTATTTTACCTTCTAGGCATTCCCCTACTGGAATATTAATGCAGAGGGAAGATATTATATTGGAATGGATATTTTTACCAAATAAACCAAATAAAAAATTAAAAACTTATGGGGAAAAAATCTCTGACTTGATTTGGAAAGGAAAATTGAGACTTCGTCAATTAGCAGGAATAGACCCAGCAGAAATTGTCGTACCTTTAACTAAGGAGGACATTGAAAAATTATGGACAGAAAGTGAACCTTGGCAAAGAGCTTGCAGTAATTTTTTGGGAGAAATTAACAGCAAATATCCCAAAAGCAACAGAATTGATTTTATAAAGAGAGCTGATTGGATCTTGCCTCGAATTGTACGGCAAAAACCCATATCTGGAGTTCGTACATTTTATACAGATGCCAACAAACAAGGAAAGGCAGGTTACAAATCAGAAAATTTAAGTAAAGTGGTACAAAGTCCTTATAATTCAGTGCAAAAATCAGAATTGTATGCTATTCTGTTGGTATTAATGGATTTTTCAGAACCTCTCAACATAGTAACTGACTCTCAGTATGCTGAAAGAGTGGTATTACATATTGAGACTGCAGAATTTATCCCTGATGCTTCAGAATTAACTTCACTATTTATTCAATTACAAGATACAATCAGGAAAAGGAGTCATCCTTTATATATAACTCACATCCGATCTCATACTGGTTTGCCAGGCCCTTTAGCACAAGGCAATGATGAGATTGATAAATTATTGATAGGAAATGTGCTGGAGGCCTCAGAATTTCATAAAAAACATCATGTCAATAGTAAAGGTTTAAAAAAGGATTTTCCCATAACCTGGCAACAAGCCAAAGAAATAGTAAAGAAATGTCCTACTTGTTCCTTCTATAATCAAACACCATTACCAGCAGGATGTAACCCAAAGGGTACTCAGAGGAATGAAATCTGGCAGATGGACGTGTTTCACTTTGCAGAATTTGGAAAACTGAAATATGTACACCACACTATCGATACTTATTCAGGATTTCAATGGGCAACTGCTTTGAGTTCTGAAAAAGCTGATTCTGTAATCACTCATTTGCTAGAAGTTATGGCCATTATGGGTATACCTGCACAAATCAAAACTGACAATGCTCCATCATATGTCTCTGTTAAAATGAAACAGTTTTTTGCTTATTACAATATAAAGCATATTACAGGTATACCACATAATCCTACAGGTCAAGCAGTTATAGAAAGGTCAAACAGAACTCTAAAGGATATGCTAAATAAACAGAAAGGAGTAACAAAAACCCCCAGAAATAGACTGCATAATGCTCTATTAACTTTGAATTTTCTGAATGCCAATGAGAAAGGAACAACAGCTGCAGAGAGACATTGGGTAATAGAAAAAACTACAGAATTAAATCAGCCTATATACTTTAAGGATGTGCTGACCTCAGAATGGAAGCCAGGGTATGTATTACGTTGGGGACGAGGTTTTGCTTTTGGTTCTATAGGAGAAGATAAGCTGTGGGTACCATCAAAATTGATAAAGGTTCGATTTGAACAAGAGAAACCTCTTAATTAGAGGAGGTGATAGTTCATCAACCAGCATGAACATCCAATTTAAACTAACTTGTACCTGTAACACATGTCTTTTCATTTAATCAGATAATAACTTGCCAAAAAGGAACATCCCCAAAATTAGTCTTGGGGGAAGGTTTTTGTTTTTGTCTTTTAGGAGAATGAAGGTTAAGGAATCTGAAGGACACAAGACAAATGAGACAACTGAAGAAAAGGGACAAATCATCTATCCCAGGAAACAGAGTATATTGGAGTATATGGCATATGGGTATATATTATCTAAAAAATTTTATGTCTTCTTAAATGTTTGTTTCTGCTTTTCTCTAAAGATTTAACACTATTGGTTTTCTAATAGTCCCAGTTCAATTAAAATTTAAAGCTGACTTTGGAGTTGGAGAATGGCTCTCTCCTTCTTTAAACTCAAGCATGTTGTTAAAATGAAAATACAAACTCCCTGTATCATGACAGAATAAAAGAGCCATTTTCTGCTATGGGACAGGACAAAAGCCAAATTAATTAAGGGACTATTCTATTACTAATCTCAACTCTTTGATTCTATTCTGATTCTTTAAACTTTTCTTAAAGTATAAATTTTATATCAAAATTTACAAGATTAATATATATATACATTTTAAACTTTGTTAAGATATGAATGGTCATATAGAGTACTAACTAATTCTAGAAAAAAGGCTTCAGTTAGCTGCATATATATGTCTTTGTGTTCGAGTCTCTTATCAGTTTTCTGCAGGAAATCACGGCCAGGCCTAACATCAACTGAAGTCTCCGGAAAGAAGATGGGGCCCCACAACAACAACAACAACAACAATTCCACGTGGACAATAATAATATCACTAAGCTGACAAACATCATCTACAGATCAGCTTTGAACTACAAGGTGCTCAGAACAATTTTGAGATGACTAGCTGAGATGATCCAGTCTCAAAGACTACTTGAATAAGGACTTGAGATAAACCCTGAACTTTGGCTTTATACACAGACTGGATAATAATGAAGGATATAGTTACCTTTCCTAGAATTTGACAATTAACCTAAATTTTTCTTTCAGGATAAAGATAACTTCACCCATACCCAGCAGGAAGCAATTTTAAGAATATGACACCCACATTGCCAAAGAAGTGGTGTGGGGCAGGTGGTTTTTTGGTTCTTTTAATGGGTTTTGGGTCTGGGATAATTTTCAATTGTTTAGGGGGGTTGGTTACAAGTTGTTGTCAAGGGTTAGGAAAAAGGCTAAGCAAAGGAGATTAGATTTAAGGTTCTTGTTTAAAAAAAAAAAAAAAAGAAAGAAAAGAAAAAGACAATTACTAGTTTTAAATACTTTACATTATTACCAACTATTAGGATATAAAGAAATGAAAGTTAGTAGTTAGACATTACAATAGAAATTGTAGTCATATTAGATATGTTTTAAAAATTGAGCAGATATATTTTAGACAGGTCATCTTCAAACCCTTCAGAGATCTAACGAATATGGCATTTAAAATATTTTAATAACTTAGAAATTTTTCTTTTTTGAGACATGTCAGCTCCTGGCAGTACCAATCTACTTCAGAGAAAATATGGGCATTGAAGAAACTGCATATGGAGTTAATTTTCATTGTGGCAAAAGTTAGCCACTGGACAACAAAGTATCCTCAAATCAACAGGACAAAATGGACAGACAGAACACGAAACAAAGGACTACCGATTCCTGCCAAAACAAGTATGGTTATGGCTTTATCAGAAGGCATCTTCTGAGGCCAGGACAATATGGCACCATCCCTGAAGTGGCCTTCACAATCTGGAAAAGGTACAGTGCCCTTTTCTTTGAAGGCAGCTGAACAGGCAGTGGGCCGATGGCTTCTGTTGTGCAATGGAACAGCAACTGAAAGCTCACGCCTCTCAATAGTAGACTGGCATTTAATAGAGGGATGTGGAGAAGGGCATGCTTAGATGAAGCCATATATACACAGCCAAGAAGAATGGACAGCTGAATTCAAAAACCATCAACAATTTCCAGAATTTAAAATCCTGAATCATGACATGACACTAGTGGAATTCAGGTGTTTCTGGTACATGGACTGCTCTCACCCAGTGTGAGGTTGAACTGTTGACCTTGTGTACAACCTACTTCACAAATGAGTCTGTCAGATACGCTAAGCCTATAGGCTGAAGATGATGCCCCAATACTGTGGAGAAACCTCAGGTGACTGTCCAGGCAGCTGGCTGTTTCTGTCAACTCACAAAATTTTTGGAAGTTGCTTTTGTGCACTTCCTGTTTTTATTTTTGTTAGCTAATATTATTTCCTTCTTGGGTCTCTGAGGGAGTTGAAGATTAGTTAGTTATAGTTGAAGATTAATTAGGATAGAAAGTGAATTAGATACATTTTGGACTTACTAAAATAGGATAGATAAGGGAATTATTTTCTCTGATTTGTCAAATACAAATGGACTAGACATCGTTTAGGTATTTGTTACTTGTATATATTGTATATAGTTATTGTACTTTTGTATATAGTTTTTCTTTTGTTAGTTATAACCTTTTGCCTTTTTTCTTTTTATTAAAATAGAAAAGGGGAAATGTGGTGATATTTTATTTGTACTGAAATGTTATTTTAATTTTATGTTAATAAATAAAGTTGCCCTGGGGTCAGAGCTATTAGAGCCATAGCAAGAGCATGGTGGTTAGAAGAGCTAGGTAGATTTCTGTGTGTTCAGGGATACAGCCAGTATTGGAGACATACGCCTTTAAGACCTGGAGGGCGGTACTTACAGGCAGTGATGAGGCAGTCATGTGGTTGGGTTTACAACCAATGAGAAGGCAGAACAGAAAGATTATTTAAACAGGGACACAGGAAGGACCTCCCTCTCTCGGGGAAGCTAGGAGCACTGCAGGAGGTAAGATTTTATCTCTGAGCTCTGACCTCTCGGCTTTTCTCTTTTACCTTGGCTCTGTGTTTCTTATTTTAATAATACGATTGGTTACATCTACAACATATCAAGACACAAGGCAAGTATCAAAAGAAAATATAGTTAAATTGAAATAGCATCCCATATTCTATCCACAATGGAAGAAATCTCTCCATCAACAGCAAGATAAACTCCAGAAAGCAAACAAAAGAAAAGGAGACTGAATGACACATGATGAATGACGAATAAATCATTGAAGAGATTAAGATTGGAATAAAAAATTTCCAGGACTGAATGAAAATGATAACATAACATACTAAAATATTTGAAATATAATGGGCAATCCTAAAGTTTTTAGGTCAATATGACTACATAGAAAACAAAATCTGAGAGCTCTCAAATAAGTAGCTTAATGATGAAACTTGAGGTGGGGAAGTGGTTGTGGGGAGATAGAAAACTAAACTTTTAAGCAGTAGATAGGGAGAAATATGTGGAAAAAGTCAAGAATTAATAAAATAAAAATGAAAAACTACTAAGGTTATTGAAAGGTAGAGTAGGTCCTTTAAAAGAAAACAAGATTAAAAATAAAAACTCTTAGTCAAATTAACCAGAGGAAAAGGAAGACCCAAACGAACAGAATTAGGTATAAATAGGGAGATAGTACAAGAAATGACAATGAAATCCAGGAAAGCACAAGGCCACACATTAAAAATCTGTAATCCAATAAAATGATGGACAAATTTTTAGATAGATATGACTTACCAAAATTAAAGAAAATGAACTAAGTAATTGAAACAGGTCTATAATCAGCAAAAATAAAAAATAAAAAAATAAAAAATAAAAAAATGAGGTAGCCCTAATGAGTCTCCAAAGTAAAAAAAAAAGCCCAGATTTATTTATTGCAGAATTTTACTAGATCTTCAAAGGTTAATTGACACCAATACTAATAAAATTACCCCATGAAACAGAAAAAGAAGGCATGCTTCCAAACTCTTTTTTTTGTATGATTTCAGTTAAATCCTGATGCCAAAACTAAATAAATGCATATACATACAAAATTACAGAGTGGTCTCCCTAATGAACATCCCAATTAGAAAGATCAATTTAAGATGCTATCAGTCATCTGCTTAAATTGGTTTCAAACTAGAAATGCAAGGATAGTTTGCCACTTATAAATTAATAAAAGCAATACATCATATAAATAGACATAAAGACAGACTTCACATTATTATCTCAATAGATACAGAAAAGGCCTTTAATAGAATCTAATATCACTTCATGATCAAAATCCAGAAGAGACTAGAGATGGAGAGAGCATATCTTAACATAATAAAGGGGATGGATGACAAACATAAACCCAATATTATACTAAATAGGGAAAGATTCAAAGCATTTCAACTAAAATTAGGAATAAGACAAGGATGTCTACTCTCTTGACTCATGTTCAGTTTAAAGCTTGAAGTCTTCACTAGAGTAATTAAAGAAAAGATAAGTCAATAAAATGGAAACAAATAGGAAAAAAGTCAAAGTACCACTATTTGAAGATAATATGATTCTATATATAACATATCCTAAATAATATACCAAAAAAGCACTCTTAGAGGTAATAATACTTTGAGTAATGTTGATGTGATACAAAATTAACTCACAAAAATTAGTTGTCTTTGTATATAACAATGATAAATATATGGAGAAAAGTTATGGGAAAAAAGCCATTTAGTGTGGCCACTAAAAGAAAAGTAACATGTATTGCCTAGGAATGACCAAGAAGATAAAAGACTTCTGCAATGGAGACTTTGAAACCTGGAAGAAATTGAAAAAGATGCTAGAAAAGTAGAAAAACCTTCTGTGCTCATAGAAGGGAAGAATAAATATTACGAAAATGACTATCCGATCAAAACCAATCCATACATTCAGTAAAATTCCAGGACATTTTTTCACAGATAGAGAAAAAATACTATTTAAAAATATAGCTGGGAGCACCAAAGGACAGCAAAAGCAATTCTGAAAACAAAGAACAATGAAGAAGGTATCACTACAACTGATTTAAAAATATTCTAGAGTGAGAGTAATAAAACAGCATCGCCCTTATACAAAAAACAGATTCATGTGTCGACATAGTAGAATAGAGAACCCAGAGAGGAATATGCACAACTATACCTACCTGCTTTTGACAAAGATGCATTGGCATCTTCAACATAGTGCTAGAAAAAATTGTATGTGATGAATAAATCTAGATCCCTATCTCTTACCTTGAACAAATCTGAATTCCAATGGACCAAGCAGTTCAACAGAAAACCAAAAGCTCTGAATCTGCTGGAGATAAAAGCACTATGCTTCAACTTAGGCACAAGTAGAATCTTTCTAAATATGACCCCAGGAGCACAAGAGAGATAACAGGTGACAAATGGGACCTAATGACATTTCATTGCTTCTACACAGCCATGGAAACTGCCAGTTGAGTGAAAGCAGACCCGTAATATAGGAAAAAAGCTCTTCATATAACAGAGGATCAGTATCTAGAATGCATAAAGATTTCAAAAACTAAGCATCAAAGAAAATAAAAAATCCAGTTGAATTGGTCTACAGAGAAATGAATATGGATTCTAGGAAACACTTCTTTAAATCTTCAATATCCTTAACTATAAGGGAAATGCAGATCAAAACTACTTTAAGATTCCATTTCACCCCAGTCAGTATGGCCATCATCAAGAATGACAACAGATGGTGGCACAGATGTTGTGAAATGCGAACCCTTATATGTTGTTGGTGGGAGTATAAATTAGTTTAAGCCAGTTTGGAAATCAGTCTAGAGGTTTCTCCCCAAGTTAGAAAGGCTCTACCACACATCCCAGCTACTGGGCATATATCCAAAGAAGTTTATATCCTATTACAGAATATTAATACATTCATTTTCATTGCTGCTCATTATAAATAGCTAGAAAATGGAAACAGCCCAGATGCCTATCAACTGATGAATGGATAACAAAATGTGGTACATATACACAATGAAATTTTACTCGGCTTTAAAGAAAAGTGAAATTACAAATTTTGCAGGCAAATGGATGGAACCATAAAAAATACTGAATGAAGCAACATAGACCCAGAAATATAAATGCCACATGTTCTCTCATATGTGGATCTTAGCCTCAAACCTTGAGCTTTATGTTTTACTTGGAGCATCTGTGGAAACCAGCAAGTTAGAAATCAGCTGCTATATGGAGAGTACTTAAGGAACTGAGGAATAGTACAGCACATAGCTAAAATGAAAATGAAGAAAAGAGTATTGTAGGAGGAAGTTTCAGTAAGAAAAGAAATGGAGGATTGGGGAGATGACTGTGTGTTGGAGGGTGCGGATTAAACAAAATAAGCAGAGCATGAAAACTCCATATGGAAAACCACTATCTTATAACACCTTCCCCAAACAGGCAAGCAAACAAATACAAAACTTCAATGGCAAGGCTAGACAGATGGCTCACTAGTGAAGAGTTACTCGCTGTTCTTGCAGAGGTTCAGGGTTCAGTTCCTAGTACCCACATGGTGGCCCACAACCATCTGTAACTCTGGTTGTAGGGAAATCTGTCCCTCTCTTCCAGCCTCTATAGGCAACAGGGAGACATGTGGTGTATATATACAAATGCAGGCAAAACACTCAAAAATTAAATAAAAAGTAAATCTTAAAAAAACACTCAATGTCAGATATTAGACATTTCCATTTGAGTTATTGGTCAGGGAGACCCCAGAGACCACCCTGCCAACAATGCAGGCTATTGTAATTGCTATTTGTTGCCAACTGCAAATGGATGGCAAGGCTCTACTTCTGAAAACACCACACATTTGGTTGCAAGATACAGAGAAATCAATTTTAATTGGCGAGGAAACTACCTCCTGGCTGGCTAGCTTTCAAAACCCTGGAAGATTTTGTAAGAGCTGTTGGGGAGAAGTCATCAGTGGTCTTACTCAGGGTTGGCCATCACATGCTATAATATCAATTTTCCTGGCAAGATGTTACTATTTGTGCAGTAGTGGCACAACTTTGCTGGGGCAAACAATCATTCTCTAATCAGATTTGAGGACTGTTGAACAGGAAGGAATTTACACCTGGTACTGTAAACCTGCTCAAAAATCCCATGCCTCCAGGATTCATAGGCCCTAAGGGTAATTATACTATCATTGTTTTGCTAAATGGTGATTCTGTCAAACTTCCATCTCAATATCTATGTTTATATTTATAGATGTGTTGTGCTTCATTTAACTTCAATGAGAAAAGTTTTTTTTTTTTCCAGTGAGTAGCCCCTAATATAAATACGCATAATTGGTTGAAATGTTGAGAATAACTCACTGTAAGTGCTCAGCCATCCCTAAATGAGCCATGTATATCATCACTGAATACATACATATCACTACACACACACACACACACACACACACACACACACACACACACACACGCGCGTGCAGTGGGGGGCGAGGAGGGAGGGGTGAAGGGGACAATATAACAAAAGGGTGACAGAAAAAAAAAAACGTAGAACCAAAGGATGAAAGGAATTTCTGTGAAACGCTGTCTTCAGGGCATGGCATAGCCATGAGTCTCATGAACCTACAGCAGATTTGGTTATAAGGAAGACCTGCACAAGATCAGTGTAGTCAACATCCCATTATGGATGGGAAAAGAGTTTCACAAGGTCCCGTCCCAAGCTGTGTAGATACTGATAGTAGATGGATGCTAGGGGCAGAGAATAATTTGGGGGCCATATGTGACCACTGGTAGGTTGCCAGTGATCCAGTGGATAGCCCAATACCCATGTATATATGGGCAATACTAATTGAATTCAGGGGGCTATATGAAAAGAAAAATAAGACATGAATTTGTAAGTAAAATGTGTTCAACAGAGATTCTAAAAGAGGTTAATAGGAAGAAAATGAAAAATTAGAAGTCAGAAAAAAGTAACAAAAATAAAGGTATACACATATCACATATGTGTTTCATATATATGATATATGTATGTATATGCATATATGTGAGATAAAGGTAAGGACATGATCTGAATTTGAGGATGCGGTAGTGAACGAAGTAAACATCTCTAAAGGTCACAGGCAGAGTAGCCTTGATGGTCTCGAAGCATGAGTCAGGACTTAGAATTAGGAAGAACCCCAGGTCTTCCTGCTGCTGTGGAGCCTTTGAGGAAGGATGCAGAAAGAAATGGCGAGGCTGCGCTTGGTAGTGGAAATCAAGTGGGAGAGTTAGCACAAACTCACTGCACTCCAATGGAAATAACTCAACACTTCACTCAAATTTCATCGTTTTGTTGAAAGCAGGAGGCACATAACCTGACAGTCTCTTTTCCTTCTAATTTCCAACAGTTTTAATATTGTATGCCACATCAATATGTCTAAGACTATATGATCTTACACGAACAATATCGTGATTGTGAGATCCAGTAATTGCAATTCACAGTTTCATGTTCTCATATGCCTCATCTCCATCACAAGTAAAAGTATGATAATTAGAGTGTCCAGCTTAGGTGGTGCTTTGGAGGCTTCCTTTACTTAATAACATAGAGCCTTTAAAACAAAGACTAAATTAAGTTTGCCTTCACTGTTTATAGTTTAAGAATTTTTAGATATTAGAAACCTAATATTCATATTGAACTTTCAGGAGGATGGTTTATTACATAAGAAAGGGGGACATTTAATTTCATATAGATGTTCATTTTAATCCACACTAGTTGTATAGTATTAGAAGCCCTTGATACTTTTAGTCCATGATACCCTTACACAATATCTATTATTAAATCTTATACAATATCTAATATTAAATTTAATATTTAATATTAGATATTCTATAAGAGCTCTAATATTCAATCAAAAGCTCTAATATGTATAACATTAGATCTAATATTAGATATTCTCTAAGAGTATCACTTTTTTTAAAGAGTATTTATAGATAAATAGGGAATGTATTAATCAAAATATATTAAATTGGAAGGGACTAAAGTATCTCAGGACATTCTGCTTCATGTGTGAATTACATTACTAGTAAATTAGTTATTGAATAATGTGTATTGCATAGATAATGATTTTTATTATTAGATACCATAATACACTTTATTAATAGTCTTCCAGCAGCTTACATGGAACCCTAAAATGGAGAACACATGACAATGATGAGTTGTAAAAATATTGATTAAACATCATTACTCAGAATATTTTTTATCACAAATGCTATTCTGGGTAAAATCATTCATATCTGAATTAGGTAAATACAATTTTATAATTGGGTCCCTCTGAAAGGGGGGAAATTCCTAAAATTTGAGAATTTTTGGTTCTTTCATCCTTGGATCTAAATTTGAAAAATATTGCAACAAAGAAACAAAGGCATGTTGTGTTTTAGCTGGAGCAAATCCATCTTTCATCTAGATTTTCTTCCTGTGAACTCTGTGATGAACAAGTGCTTCATTTCTCCTGCCATGAAATTAGTTCTTAATTTTTTTGCCCATTACTCGGGTTCCCATGAAGCCCGAATCTCATCATTCCTTATTATCCCTGACTGTGGTCAGCAACTGTGTTCCGTGTTCTTCGAGTAATTATGGAGGTGACACCATAGTGACATTCTCTTACAGAGTGGTCATTTTAAAGACTTTGAAAGCTCAAAGGCTCAAGGATATCTATCAAGAGATTGTTGAGAACACAATCAAAATCTCCCTCAACACAACAGAGCTACATCATCTAGCCTTGATCTTTAGACGGAACTTACGCATCAATGAGCATGTGAGGAAGAATGGAACTCTGATTTTTGTCCATGAAGTAGCAGGGATAACTGTACCAGACCAAAATGCCACACTACTATTTTATGTTAGTCTCAAGTAATATCTTTTATTTCCAAATGAAATAATCTTGGAGACATTAGAAAGTACTTTGCTATTTTAATCAAGACTACACAAAGATGATCTATGATATGGATAATGTATATTTTTAGCATTCAGTAATCACATTTACTATTTGTTAACACAATGCTATTTGAGCATTATATTTTAAAGTGGCGTGAAAAGTAAAAAGGAAAAGAGTTCGTCAGAAGTGTTGACAAGATTTTTAACTCCTTCTGTTTCCTTTGATAGTTTTCTTAAATAGAATACATAAGCAATGCAACCCAAGCATAAACACATCTCAGTTTATGTTTATTCTGCTTTTATTGCACATTTGAAAATTAATAATTCAATGTTCTAATATTAGCTGTCATCTTAGCTGTGATAAAATTAATAATTCATCAAAATGATATCAAACAAATGGGCCTTTTTGTTCTGGACGAGAAACAATCCCTTCAGTGTTGAAAAATTACAATGGTAAATTTATTTCTTTTATTTTGGGTCAAATAATATTTAATCCTTTCAGCTATAATTCCAATGTTTTCATTTTAAATAGAAATCTGCATATGTCACAACTGATGCTAAGAAACAACCTTCGTCTTGTTCCAGAAGGTTGTTTTACCCTTGCTTATATCTTGGCAGATACGTCTTCTTCAGAAAAACCACAATAAAAGAGTCATGTTTTAGAAAAGTTGAATATAAATGAAATGAATTCTTTTTTCGTTCTGGCTGATGTAATCTTCTCCATTTGCAGTCTAGAATTTGCTGTCTGCCTAAAACAGGAGCAATGGTTGCAACAAGCAGAGACTGAACAATATTTCTGAATATAATAATTTTTTTGAATCTTTCCACATGTATTTTTCAGTTAAAATATGTGATAGAACAGTTAAGCATCTATATTTATTTATAAATGTGATCTTAAGACACATGCTTTCAGGAGTTTTTAATTAAATATATAAGGATAAAATTTGTCTCCATTTAACTTATAGTGACTGTTCTGGGTTTCCTAGACTTGGAGTAGAAGCAATAGTAAATCCTTTTACTTAAATCCTACTAGTTTAATTCCCATGCTGTTTGCTTAGAGGTTTCAGTGGCATAAAGAAGAACATTGCAGTTTATATTAAGACCTGAGTTACCATATCTTTTCAGGCAGATGTTATGCACTACATTTGTAAAACAGGAGTTTGTAATACATCAAAGGATGTTAGAGGTTTTACTGAAAATTCTACCTTATGAACTTGCAGGTCTCAGTGAATCATGACACATTTCTGGGTATGCTAAGGACAAGTATATGCCCTTGGTGTACATAAATAAAATGTGTCATCTGTCTCTTCACTGTGAGGTAAACATTGCTTGGATTCTAGTTTCTCTAGTATCAGTGTTCATTGATACCTTTTGGAACACTTGCTCAAATGTGAGGCTCCAGTCCAGTTTTAGAAATTCTTATACACAGGACAAGCAGTGGAGAACCAAACTCAAAATTTAAAAGGATCACCATAAATATTCATACACCAGTGGTCTACATATCATAACCATCTATCACTTGACCAGACAGTTACAGCAGAGTTTCAATACTAATATGAAATCTGTGCTTATGAGATTCTCTCTAGTTCTTGAAAATATTTTTTATTTTGATAGTAAATAAAATGGTTGGCCTGTCAGTGGTAGTGCATATCTTTAATGACAGTACTCAGGAGACAGAGGCAGGCGAATCTCTTTGAGTTATAGGCCATCCAGGACTAAACATTGAAACCCTATCTCAAAAAAAAAATGATTGCTCTGTCCTAGGTCATACGGTAAAGAGCAGAGAATCATCACCTTTCACTGCAGCACGAATGCTTTGTGGAAAGCACACTGGTACTATATTCTGGACCAGTCTTAGCTTCTGAGCTATCAAACAGTTGCTTTTTCCTTTTTATTTCTTGTCTCCCTACCTTCTGTATTACCCTCTCACTTTCTCAACATACTCAGGTTTCTGTGTTGTGTATGGGGATTATGGAGTTAAATGTACATGTCAAAGTTACTAGTGTCCACACTAAGGCATAGTTGATTAAATAAAAATTTAAATGTGAATCTGTTATGTGCAAAAGATCCTGATAAATATGTCTGTGAGAACAAAATAAAAGAGATATATTAATAATGGGAATTTACAGCCTTGTATCTTTTACTCCCATTTTTCACATATTAACTAGAAGTGTCTTCACAGCAACAAAACAGTCCTAAAATGTTTCCCTTTTAGGTAGAGTACTTTTCACTTTAATAATTCTTTTAATGCAAATTTTTATTTAATACTTCTGTTTTTTTTTCACCAACTATTGAGCCAACAGTACATGGGAGGTGCTATGTTTTAATATCCCCTCCAGAACAAAATTCATTATAACTATTTTGCAGTAGTTAAGAGGTGGTGGGTCATGACGGTTGTTGGAGGGGAGGACATCTACATGACCCAAGACGTGTGCAGATCAGAGGATAACTTGTGATAGATTGTTGTCTAATTCTATTATTTGGGTTCCAGGGACTGAATTCAGGTTTTGGCAACAAGTACCTTCAAATGGCTATCTTGATAAGCTGGTTTTGCTTTCATGGATGGGTTATTGCCATTATCATAGGAATGAGTAGATTATTATTGGCATGGGCTCCTGATAGTATAGTTGGGCTAGAATTTTTCTTTCTGTGCCCATATAGATTAACTTTCCCTTCTGCTATATTAAACACCAGAAACAGCCTCACCAGTCACTAGTACTGTGCTTTTAAACTTCTGGCTCAGAACTGTAAGGAAGTTAAGAATTCTTGTTTTTAGACTACTGGCAATGGTCAAGAGAAAGCTCAAATTGACCTACTCAGGTGATCAGATGGCCAAACACCCTAACTGTTATGGTAGAACTCTCATCCAATGACTGATGGAAGCAGATGCAGAGATCTACAGCCAGGCCCCAGGTAGAGCTCCAGGAGTCCAATCAGCGAGAAAGAGGGGGGATTATATGAACGAGAATTGTTGAGACCATGCTTGGAAAAAGCACAGGGACAAATAGCCAAACTAGTAGAAACACATGAGCTATGAACCAATAGCTGAGGAGCCCCCAACTGGATCAGGCCCTCTGAATTTTCAACTTTAAATGGGAGGTCTGTATCATACTCCTCCCCTCAGTGTTCTGGGATCTATGTATAAGAGAGGGCAGAAAGATTTTCTGATGGAAGCAGATGCAGAGTTCTACAGCCAGGACCCAGGTGGAGCTCCAGGAGTCCAATCGGTGAGAGAGAGGAGGGATTATATGAGCAACAGATATTGAGACTATGATTGGAAAAAGCACAGGGACAAGTAGCTAAACTATTGGAAACACATGAACTGTGAACAAATAGCTGAGGAATCCCCATGGAACTGGACCAGGCCCTCTGGATAAGTGAGACAGTCCATTAGCTTAAACTGTTTGGGAGGCCCCCAGGCAGTGGGACCAGGACCTGTCCTTAGTGCATGAGCTGGCTGTTTGGAGCCTGGGGCCTATGCAGGGACACTTTGCTCAGCCTGGGTGAAGGGAGTGGGGGGACTGGACCTGCCTGGACTGAATCTACCAGGCTGAGCTGAATCCCCAGGGGAGTCCTTGCCTTGGAGGAGAAGGGAATTGGGGGTGGGTTGGGATGAGGGTAGGGGGGTGGGAGGAGGGAGGACAGGGGAATCCGTGGCTGATATGTAAAATTAAATTAAATTATAAAATTAAAAGAATTCTTGTTTTTTTTAATTTATCCAGTGTGCAGTATCTATTATTACAAGAGAAAACTGAATGAAAAACTAATATACTAGGTCCTACAAAGCACAGAAGAAAACATAATCCATTCTTGAGAAGATAATTTAATATAAGAAGTAAATAGGTAAATTCTTCATATACATTGTAATGTACATTATCATATAGTCATATGGAAAAATGCTATGGAAACACATAAGATGTTTAGTTAATTTAAGTTTCACTCTAAATAATCATTAATATCTTCTTTTCATTGACATCCAATTAATAAGACATTCTGTCAGGGCATCCGTTACTAAAAAATTCTAACTGAAGACTATAACAAAATAATATACAAATGAAATTTTCCTGAGCATTTCATTCAACTTTCCATATACATTGATGAAGAGCCTACTACTTGGAAGGTAAATTTTTTTTGGCAGTGAAGCTAACAGATGACATAAATCATGGATTCTGGCCTCAACAAACTTACAGACATGATATAGAACATAATATAAAAGGTGGTGTGGAAGAGCAGCTTCACCCAGGGATTCTGGTTCTGGATAATGAAACAGAGAATAGACCTGCATCCCTGCCTGTGTCAATGTAACAAGAGAAGAATGAACAAATAGGTAATTTAAATTTAAAAAAAAAAAAAAACTTCATTTCTTTCTTTAATGTGTGTGTATGTCAGGGGAGAGGGGGGAAGTAGGAAGGGAGAAGAAGGGAGGAAAGGAGAGAGGGAGGGAGGGAGAAAGAGACTTCAGGTATATGAGTGTTAAGATGAGCATGTGGAGGTCAGAGGGCAACTTTCAGAAATCAGTTCTTGCTTTCCACTTTGCCAAGGCAGGGTCTCTTGTTTCTGCTGCTATCTTCATGACAATACAGTTTGCACCTCCCACCTCACCACAGGCAAGCTGTATCTACACCCTCACACCATTCCATCCAGCTCTTTATATGGGTTTTGGGAAAGGAACTCAGGTAGTCTGGCTTGCACAGATAGCATTCTCACCTGCTGCGTCATCTCCCAGGTCCCAGAATAAATTTTCTATTGGCTACAAATTATCTAAAACTGATAGTTTTGGACTTAGACTTCTAAAGACTTTCCCATATACATCCATATTTAAAATTGCAGTTTTTCCTCCCATGATTTTCTTTTCAAAATATTTTTCCTATGATAATTTCTTACCAGATTCTCAGAACACAGTAATAGATTAAAATTTTATTTCTTCTTTCTTCTCTTGATACACTGACACAGGATGGGTTATGGATCTATTCTCCATTTCATTATCCATTTCTATTTTGTAGAACACAAAAGTATGTTTTCTTGTATCACTGAGCTCCTTGCAATATGTCAATTTCTGTTTCACCATGTGATGCTTTTTAAAGTCTTCAGTGTGGTGCCTCTCGCCAAAATAGGGGAGATAGAACCTGGGGATTCTGAAATACTTATTTTAAATTTTTCTTATATATTTCTCTACTTAAAACTCAGTAAATATTGGACAACTATATTTTATCTGGAACTGATATGAGGAACTTAGAATTTGTGAGAATGTGCCGGGTGTTAGTGGCACACGCCTTTAATCCCAGCACTCGGGAGGCAGAGCCAGGTGGATCTCTGTGAGTTCGAGGCCAGCCTGGGCTACCAAGTGAGTTCTAGGAAAGGCACAAATCTACACAGAGAAACCCTGTCTCGAAAAAACAAAAAAAAAAAAAAAAAAAAAAGAATTGTGACAATGTGCTTAGGAAATACAGAAAACAATATCCCTTTAAGTAATTAAAGAGTTGTATATCTAGAGTATATGGGGTATCTTAGCACACAAGTGAGCTGTTAGGAAAATGATAAATAAGTATCCAAGAAATTATAGCTCATTCTGAGAAACAATATTTCAAGTGACACTGGTTTAAAAATTGAGCATAATTTCAAGTTAGAACTCAGTATCCTCCTACTTGTTTCTGATTTCTCCTAAGACATAAATAAGAGCTAACATGAAAAAGAATTTTAATAGCTAATAATGCAATGATTGTCTTCTGGAGACACAAATATTGCATGTCTCCATTATGTATCCTATATTCTTGGTACTGTTACTTAGAATTATGACTCCTTTATACCCTTAGGGTAAATAATATCCAATAACCCTCAAGTCTGACAAGTTAAATGTGCTAAGGAAATTTCCAAGCTACAAACTTTCTGATCTGCTGTTTCATCTTCCTACCAACCATGCACATGTATTTAGCGTTACTTTTTATTTGTATCCAAATCTATTGATTCACAAGATAAATATTGACCTGACCTTGCCTTCACCTCAGTTTATATCTACTTCTTAAGCCAATAAATCTAGAAACTGATCTGACAGCAGTCAATATTAGTTGAATTTTTTAAATAGCAGCTTTGCTGTGAAGTAATAATTCAGTATTTTATAGTTTCTGCCTCAAAGAAATAAAAGTGCAGTGTAACTCACCAATTTGTTGAGTAAAACTATTCCTATGGCATTTGATGCCAAATGCAATGCTCCCCTTGGTGCCAAAGAGCATCTCTAATGTCCATAGATCTTCTAATCTCAGATCCAAAGAGTTTGAAATATTTTACTATGCTTGCTGGTGGCAATTGTACATCAGTGTCCTGCTTAAGTTCTAATTATAATTAAACCATTTAATTAGTCTTCAGGTGACTGATGCTGTTTTGTTCATGCGCACTTCCCTCTGGACTTATTTCTACCTGAGGGTATAATAAATAGATTCAATAATCATCATGGACCTTAGAAGTTAAAGGCAAGAACACATTTGTTACTCCATTTATCAGCTTGTTTTGATCTTTTCAGAGTCAAGGAGATATAAAACTATGGGTCAAGATTTGCATATATTTATACTGTGTGTCATGGAAGGAAGCTTAAGGGGTTGGTCATAACCAATGCACCATCTTTTACAATTTATTGCTGTTCTTAAGGCCATACCACTCATCTTTTACTCACACAGTTTCCCAGTGCTTTTGGGAATAGATGACATACTCATACTTCAAAAATCTATAATGAAATATGCCAAAGTGGTTTTTCTAAACTTTCATTTCCATGTAATAGAAAATAACCTGTTTGAAAATTGTATTTTGAAAATAATCAATAACCGGTTATATTATAAAGAAACATATTGTAATATTAAAATACACTTAATCTGGTAATTATTTAGAAGTTGAGCCTACATGTCATAGAAATAGAGATGATAATGAGTTTAATTTAAAAATCTTACATAGTTCATAATTCTACTTCATCAGTTAAAAACATCCTAGTATAGGCTGTTTCATAGTCTGTGGTATAGAAGACATTTGCTAATAATCTTATTGAAAATTTCATCCATTTCTACTAAATGACCACTGAGAGAAGTCATGAAAATTGGGGAAAAACCTATAAGGGAGTCATTAATGCTCTAATAAATGCTGACACGTGACTGAAATCCACTGCAGTAAATTCTGAAGTTTTTAAGAGCAAGTGTTGTATCTTGTTCATATTCCCATCTTATATTATAGTCATGTAAATGTATTGCTCTCAATCAACTCTTACACTTATACAACAAATATATAATGTTATCAGTTATCTTTTCTTAATAATCTGTACCATCATTTATCCAAATGAGACCTCTAAATTTGAAAGAAATACAGAAAATACAACTGCTGATTGCAAATTCATTGTGACCTGAGTCTTTTTGTCACATATTATTAGAGACAAGATCACAGGGAAACAACATATAGGTAAATTTTGGGACTATAGGATTAGAATTATTTTTAATTTGTTCACTTTTAATCCCACTGCTTTATACTATATGCCATTTGGTTTATCTGTATGACATACCATACATTCCATCTCAATGATTTTTTATCATACACAACATGACACCTACCATAAGGAATATTAAATACAATGCCTATTTGAAAATGGTACTTATTAAGAAAAGGAGAAATTTGGGGATTTTTAAGATGTAATTAGCATTAATTACCTAATGGAAATTCTGGTGGGATTATTTGTGATGTTTTGTCTATATTTCATCTGAACTCATATCCAGAAGAATAAAAATAATTCAAGGAACCCCTCATCACATTGCTCAGTTCCCTCCACTCTCAGATTTTTGGAACCAAAAATGGTGAGAGAGACAGTTATCTCCAGACAACTAGCATTTGAAATTCATCAAGCTGAATCCTCCTGTTACCTAAGAGTCTTCCTATTTTTCATACTTAGTTTTGGTTAGCAGAGAGTGCTGCTTACAGTATCTCTCATTTGTGTAAGTGAAAAATAACTATGTTTTTATTACTTAAAATATTACAAAAAGGGACAATATGCTAAAAATATGCAGTGAACAAATATCATCTGTACAGACTGGAAGAGAACCTTCATAAATTAACCTTATTAGTGCATTACTGTAAGCGAATGCCAAAAAAGCTCCTAATTTGCATTAAGATAGATTTTTCAGGTTGGCTGCATGATTTAATTAAAGAAAAGATTAAGAATCATTAAACAAGCTGCTCTACCTTGCAATAACAGAATTCATATCTGATTCAGGTTAACGAAAACACAGATGGTGATTCAGTAACTGTTGAGTTGCTGTAACAGAATGAAAATGATCCCATTAGTTCTCTGGAAATGTGAGGGAATTTGGAAATTAGTATGCAGATACATTGTATGGTGCTAGACAGCTTGGTCTGCTCGGATCATCGCTGATTATACTTTGTTTGGGTTGGCAACACTGAACTTAATAAATGAAAAAATGTTCCAGTATACCACAGTTGGAAACTGTTCAAGGTTGAAATAGGTGTGCAGGCTTTCAAAAGGAGAGAGTTAAGTAAACAAATGTCAATCAATGCAAAGCTAGCTACTTTTTTTTTCTTTAAAGAATATGTCTGCTCTTGAGAAGCAAGTGTCATAAAAATGGAAGGCCTTTACTGGATACATATGTCTGTGTGGTATTTATTATCACAAAAGCATTTTAAATGCATAGTATCAGTTGGAAGGAGACGTGTAAGCATTTTAATAGTTTTCTTTCTGGCAGAAATAGAAAAACTCAGTCGCTGTGAGGATTACTATATTTTTCACAAAAGAAATCAATATAATTCTGATGGAAAATGTTATGACAGGATAAAAAAAAGTGTAAGTATAATGGCTACTGAAAGTTTAAAGGTGTCAAGAAGAACCACAAAGTAATCCTCCAGGAGCCTTCTGGGAAAGAATGACTTAGAAAAAGTGGCATACTTAATCATAGCAGCTGACAGAAATAACCAGTGCATCAAGGGCTCAACTGTACCAGCAACCTCCATTTTTCACACCTGGTTCATGCCATCAGTCTGTGTGCTCAGCATCTGACCCCTCTGAATGCATCTCAGGAGAGTGCAAAAAGATACACATGGTCAGAGGCCCTCAACAGCAGGAAGCAAATGACCCTTTCTACTAACATGCTATGGCAAAGCAGATACAGCATAGTGTCAGTTAAAGAGGAATTTGATCATGTGCTCTTTCCAGTTACTAACTTAAAGGCCAGACATAAAACATGTTCAGGGACTTGAAATAAAGATGGAAGTTAAACAGTGGAGATTGTAATGGTCCCTGTTGATATATGTAATAATCTTTTCAGAAGACTGTATCAAGGAATTCTTCTCAGACACTACAGACTATCAGTATGATGATATTAATCTCATTGAGAACATTCCATTTTCAGGATCAGCACCAACAGGCTGCAAGCAGACGCCTTTTCTCTACTATTATTCATTTTATTAAATCATTTAAAAGTAGATTTATATCACCATTTTTCTAAAATTTACATACTAAGAATTCTATTCTACAACGCACAATAACTTCAATACTGGCAACATTTGAAAGTGGATTTTATAAATATGAACATTGTAATCACAAATCATTATTCCACAGTCTGAGGTAACAAGGCCTTTCTGTGGTACTCAAGCCAGGTCTCTAATAAAATCATACTATCGAGACCAAATATCACAAACCACTTTCAGTACAGTGCAGGATGCAAAGTTAGCAGTTAGGCTATGAAGATTTGATATAACTCCTCTCCTCTAAATTCAGCTTTAACTAGTTTTAAACCTTTTGTTGTTTTAAAATATTTTGCTATGGTTTCTTAAGGAGCTATATTAAGAACAACCATGAGGAGTTGGTTAGGTGGTTAATCTGTTAAGAACATGTACTATTCATCAGGAAGAACCAAGTTCACTTCCCAGCACTCACATCAGGTGGCTCATAGCTCCTGTAACTCCACCTCCTGGGAACTGAGACCTTCTTATGGTCTTCACAGGTACATGCACTCAAATACTAACACAGAGGGCAGGGGAGATGCACAATGCACACGTTTTTTAAAATAAGGCAAGTCTTATATTTTTGGTTGTGAGCCTAGCCTTTAACGGCTGAGCCATCTTGGATAAAGCACAGGGACAAATAGCCAAACGAATGGAAACACATGAACTATGAACCAAAGGCTGAGGGGCCCCCAACTGGATCAGGCCCTCTGAATAGGTGAGACAGTTGATTGGCTTGATCTGTTTGGGAGGCATCTAGGCAGTGGTACCAGGTCCTGGGCTCATTGCATGAGTTAGCTGTTCGAAACCTGGGACTTCTGCAGGGATGCCTGGCTCAATCTGGGAGGAGGGGACTGGACCTGCCTGGACTGAGTCTATCAGGTCGATCTCAGTCCCCGGGGGAGACCCTGCTCTGGAGGAGGTGGGAATGGGGAGTGGGCTGGGGGAAAAGAGAGGGGGGCAGGAAGGGGGAGAACAAGGGAATCTGTGGCTGTTATGTAGAACTGAATAGTACTGTAAAATAAAATAAAAAAATAAGGGAAGTCTTTAAAAAATGTTATAACATACTTCGAGAATGTGACTTAGACATAGAATGTTTGGTACTATCTTAAGTTAGGATGCTTGAGAAGGAACACAGTATGATAGCATAGTGTCTTAAGTATAACTTTAAGGGGAGGCACTTTCACCCTAAGGATGCAATGATCCTTTAGTTATATTTTCAGTGTTATTTATAGGTGGGTATCTATTCCCCCTTCTCACTGTCCTTTAATGACCTCAACTAGATTCTCATGCCACATGCCAGATTTGTTTATTATCTTTATGTCTATGCATCTGCAGAAAGGCTTTAAGCCAATGAAATAGAGATCTTTGGAAAGAATTGTGTACATAACTATGTTTTCATGCTATTTAAAATCACTTGACCCTTTTCCTCTACAGAAACTCTATGCTGTAGTAAATTGGTAGGTTCTTCTTTATTGTTGAGAAAGTTGTTTATGATGTCATAATATTTTCCTTGTAATGACTTGAAGAGGAGTTGATTCACAAAGCTAGAAAAAGAAGACATAAGAAAGAAATAGTAAGCACCTTTATTTTATCATAAGCTTTACCATAATATTATTTATTGTAAAATGTTAATTCCTATGGAATTAATGTATTCCATAAAATTAAGCAAATCTCTACCCACATTTTAGGTGAACACTCCTACATGTATACTTAAACAAATAGATAATAATATATGTCAAACTATATAAAGTTTCATTTTATAAGATCATTAAAATTAAATATATTAGTATATAAATACACTTAAATATATAAATGGAAGATAATGGGAGATTGTCATTTCCCTTAGTTGATTAAATTCTCATTACTTGAGATAGTATAAAATTTGCATGTTTCATAACATATGCTGGCAATATCACAGATTTTTCATTATTCACCTATGTATCATTTCCTGTTAGTACTTTCATTTCATATATCATGATGTTGATATTTATGAGACTTGTCATTGCTACATAGGACTTGAACACAGAGCCTCTGCTGCTGTGTTATTTCCCTTCAGTTATGGTAAGCCTAACCAGTACAGTTGTTTCAATCCTACCTATAGCTATTCAGACGAAGTCTTACAGTATCATTGATCTATAGATGTAAATATAAATATTATATTTGGAAGATACTTTGACTGCATGTCCTGCGCTGGCTAGTTTTATGTCAACTTGATACAAGTTAGAGTCATCTGCAAGGAGGCAATGTCAGTTGATAAAATGCTTCCTTAAGATCCAGCTGTTGGGCTATTAATTAGTGATTGATGGAGGAAAGCACAGCCCAGTGTGGGTGAGCACACCCCTGGACTGGGTGGTTCTGGGTTCTAGCAGAAAACAGGTTGAGTAAGCCATGATGAGCAAACCAGTAAGCAGTGCCCTTCTGTGGCCTCTGCATCAGTTCTTGCCTTCAGGTTCCTGCCCTTCTTGAGTTCCTGCTCTGACTTCCTTCAGTGATGACCAGTGATAAGGAAGCATAAGCCGAATAGACCCTTTCCTCCTCAAGTTGTTTTTGGTCGTGGTGTTTTATCACCACAATAGTAACCCTGAATAACACATGTCCATTTGACAAAACATTAGTAGTAGGTTCCCCTCTAGAGATTGTGACAATCCTAGCCATAGATTTTTGATCAATTTTTAGAACTCAATATTTATTCCTTCTCATGAATCATGCCTCAAGACCAATAAAAAAGTGGTTTTATTTACATCTCTGACAAGCACTATGAGCAGGCATATCTTTGTGTGACAGGCTGATACTGTAGCATGCATGATACACAAACAGGAAAGGCTGCTGATGCCTTTTCTTCCCCACACCAGCCTGTACAGCACCTTCCAGCGTCATGAGAACTGACTAGCAGCAAGACAGCTTCCAGCTCAGTTCCACTGTCATTTCTCTGTGAAGTATGTGTCCCATATCCAAATATGTAGAGTCTTTAGCAATAGGATCTTCCCATCTAGTTCTGGTGAGTGATAAGGAACAATGAAAACAGTGTGTGTTGTTTTAGGAGTTATGGGGCCTTTCTGAACAATAACACATAAAATTATCCCACAGCTATCACTGGGGTTTTTCTTTAAAAACCTCTGGCTTCTGGAAAAAGAGTCATAACCCAACCACATTATCCAACCATATAAGACACTTCCATTCAAACTGTTTTTATTTTAATTATATTTTCTAGTTGTTCTATAAATTAGTAGATTTCTTTTTGTCTTTTTCAAATATCACCAGTTTTGAATAACTCTTTCCTCCACCTTCATTCCTCACCACCCTATCCTCATATTTATTTGTTTCAGAACAAATGTGCTACAAAATATATCTGTTTATGATATGCTTCTCTGGGTGACTATTTCCATAATAGAGTTTTCTATTATGGTGATAAGAGTTTCTCTAGCACAAATGTGTGGAGGGATCCAAGATTCTAAGCAACTAATTATTTGGCCACAAAGCATGCCTACCTTGAAGAGATGGTATCCTACTTCTTGTGAAGATTATAGACAACTAATTTTTTTATTGTGTTATTATTTAAGTGTTGTGATGTGAGGGGGTATTTACACCCCAGTATATGTGTCTTCTCCTCTGGAGTTGGAGTGATCCATCTGAAGTGGGTGCTAGGAAGCAAACTTTGGTCCCCCGAAACAGGAGTATGTGCTCTTACATGCTGAATAATCTCTTAATCTCAGGTAGGTTACTTTTAAAAGCAATAAAAGATTTCTGGAAGAAAGAGACTCTGATATTAAAACTGCATGCAAATTGTACAGGGAGCTCCAGGATGCTGCTTCCATAAGATGTGATCTGTGCTAGAATGGATCATGACTGGTCATCCATGCCACACTAGGCTTGTGGAAATGTAGCTAGCTGCCTTTGTGTCCTCTTTTTTGAAAATGAACCCTCCACCGCACTCCTGTAGGTAACTACAATAACCACACTGGTTCATTAAAGGAAAGTTGAAGGGAGTCATGGCTTTGACCTATTGTGATGTTCTAGCTGAGGTAAACAGACATCTGTTTGTGTCACCCCAGAAAAAGATCATACAACACAGAATCTTATTACGCAGTCAAAGCTGGACTTGAATGTGCAATCCTCCTGCTTCCACCTCCCAAGTGCTGGGATTCCAGAGTTGTGATATGGAAGATCTCATTCAAAAATTTTAAACTGACCTATTCAAAAAATAATTCCTACTCAATAAAAAATAAATTAATTAAGAAAAAGTAAAGAAAATCAAGTCAGGTTTTGTTTTAATATTGCCTTGTTCTTGGAATTTTGATATGCACATACTCAAAAATGTAAATTTATGTGATATAATTAAATCATTTTTTGCAGAAAGAGATTAAAACATGCTTACTAGAATTTTTTAAAGCATGAAATGTAATTTTGTTACTGGAAGAAGTAACATCATCTTATGGAGATGATGGTCTGTTGTCTGCATTTTATCTTCATAATTAGAATGAAAACGAAACTTTAGTTACACAATCAGATCAGACAATATAAAGAACAACATCAAAGCAAAACCACAAACAAATAACAACCACCAGAAACCCAGGAGGCTGGAAGTCACCAAAGCAAGCATGTGTTGTACCAGTCTGGAAGAGCCATACAATTCACAGCATTATATGTACTTAATTGGTTATATTTGGGAATATATATGTATATACATAGACATTTTATATGGCATAGCAATTAGTGTTAAATGAATTTATAACCTTGACAGAGATCAAGGAAGAGTATATAAATGGTTTGGAGGGGAAAATGGGAATGGATAAATATTGTAATTATATTATAATCTCAAAAAAGTTTAAAAAAAGAAAAAAGCTACATAATGTATGTGCATTAAAAAGTCCCAATGAAACTTATTATTATAAATAATTAGTATATGCTAATATAAAAACAGCATAAAAATTTTACACCCAGGACTTAGTTATCTGAACCTTGAAAACTCATCTTCTTTGGAATTTGAAAGATAGTAAGAATTCAAAACTAAAGTACCATTTTATTTTAGGTAGGGTCTCGCTTTGAAGTCAAGGCTGGCCTGGAACTCACAACCTTCTTCAGGTTACCAAGCACCAGGGCCACGGCTGTTCAGTGGTTTCATTTTTATCAGATGTTTAGCTGATATTATGTTTATCTCAGAAGTTGGGTTGGGTGTCAGTGTCTCATGCTTAGTGAGAAGAGCAGACTTAAATTCTATCTTCCTTTTTGGAATATCATATTCATGGCTGATAAAGTAAAAAAAAAAAAAAAAAAGCCAGTGACCCGGAAGGAGCTCTTTCTGTTTAATGATTACACTCATCTCTGACTGAAAAACAAACAAACAGTCCATGCTATTGTCAGATTTGTATTTCTAAAGTGAGTAGGTGGGGAAGGAACGGTTCCTATGTTCCAGATGTGGGCTGTCTTAGAGACAGGAACCCTCCTACAGCTTTGGGTTGCTGCAGAGGAAGACTACCCAGTAGGACGATGGATTCCAAAAGAAGGCCGAGAAGAATGAGGATAAAAAAGTTAGGAGCTGAGAAGGACAAGCAAGGGAAATAAAATACAACATAGAAGCCATGGAGTTTTGGAAAAATAACACTACAGACCAGAAGAATTCACGAAGTCCTCAGAAAACACAAGTTACAGAATCTGCCAGGCAGACAGTTTAATGCCGGGCGACCTCGCTGTTCAGTACATAGGATTATAATCTTTCCTTACATTCACTTGCCTTTGAATCTTTAGAAGGTCAGAAATGAGTGTGGTGGAGGTGAAGGGAAATCCAAAATCAAGGCCCTAGTACCCAAACTTCTCTTGCCAGATATAGGCCTTGGCTGGGAAGAAACAGAAATACTGAATGCTAGATCAAGTCAGAAATCAGCACTGTTATACAAAATGAAAGTTCTGTTGTCTGACTTCAAGGTTTATAAGTTAATGGAACAGTAAAAGCACAGAAGGAAATGGACATAATAAAAGCAAAATAGAAATGTATCTAGTGAAAGGGAACATTTTTTTCTCTGACTAAATAAATTTTAAAGGGACAATGGCAATCAGAAATAAATTTTTACTACAGGCTTTTAAGTGCCCACTAACACAGATTCTTAATGTACAAATGAATGAATACACACACATCAAGTTTATTAAGCAAATAATACCAAAAGGCTGCAAATTATTTCTAAAATTATTCAATCAGTGCTGTAATGAGACTGAACACCTGTTTCCATTTCCCTATACTCTTTTAGTTATTAGGAATTGATACATGTACAGAACATTTCATTTTAATTATAGCAATATTTCTGAACCAGAATGATTTTGTGCCTAATAGATATTTGGCAATATATGAAATTATTTTGGTTGTTACCGAAAATGGTAACTTGATGTTTGACTGGTACCTAATGAGTAGATACCAGAGTTGTTTAGCAACATCCCAGAGTACATGAATGGTTCAGCATGTTCATAATGAAGGTTAGCCTCAAATGTCCATGGCTTTGTGATCAAAAAATTCTAAGTTAAAGAAATATTTAGAAAATTATTGTAAACAGGCAAGAAAGCTGATGAAAGATATCACACAGAAGTGGTGATATTTTATTTGTGCTCTAATAAATAAAGCTTGCCTGGAGATCACAGGAAAAAACAAGCCATTATAACTAAACACAAAAGTTATGCAATGTTAGCACATGCCTTTAATCCTATCACTTGGGAGGCAAGGATCTGTCTGGATCTCTGTGAGTTCAAGGCCACACTGGAAACAGAGCCAGATGTGGTGGCACATGCCTTAAATTCCAACACTAGTTAACCTTGGATGTTGCTGGAGAGCTTCTCTCCAGGATCCACCAAGCCCCACAGTCCCACAATCCACGTATAAAATAATCACTCAGACGCTTATATTACTTACAAACTGTATGGCCGTGGCAGGCTTCTTGCTAACTGTTCTTTTATTTTAAATTAACCCATTTTTATAAATCTATACCTTGCACGTCGCTTGTGGCTTACCGGCGTCTTTACATGCTGCTTGTCCTGGCGGTGGCTGCAGTGTCTCTCCCCCCTTCTTCCTGTTACCCCAATTCTCCTCTCTCCTTGTCCCACCTATACTTCCTGTCTCGTCACTGGCCACCAGTGTTTTATTTATATAGAGCCATAGCCATAGCACTTGGAGGTCTATAGGTCTGTACAGACAGGCAGGAAATGACAGAGCTGGGCAGGAAGAGGAAGTGATGTAGTTGGACAGAGAGAGCAAATCAGATGGCAGAACAGCAAGGCATATCGGTGTGGGTAAACAGAAAGTAACTCCCATTTAGAAACTGAGATATCAGTGAGGTGAGGTTGGCTTGTAGCTGTTCCTATTCTTCTGATCTCTCTCAGGCTTTAACCCCTATATCTTGCTCCATGTTTTTATTATTTAATAAGACCATTTAGAAATTCGTCTACACACAGACCTTGATTTTAAAATCTAGACCTGGTAGTCTACAGACTGCCTTTGCAGCTCTTACTTTTTGTAGGTTCCACATTGTAGTACTTCCTCCTCTAATTGGCAAGTTCTTGAACTATTCAAATACTTAGTACATGTTTCCCCATACCTCTTTCTTCACTGCTTAGGGTGAAATTCTACAACTCATAAAACAGTCCAGGGAAAACGATCACCTTGCTTCTTCCTAACTCATTAACAAACTCATTGTGTGTCTAATGATTTTTATGAAAGAAAACAGAAAGTCCCCTCCCTTCATCTTCTATGTAGTTGTAAGCAACAAGAGTTACTTGGCTGTAAGCTTAGTTTTGACCTACTTTTAATTGGGCAGTTTAGCTGACAAAATCACTAGGGTACCATGTTATAATTTTGCTTGTGTCCCATATCTGCACAATAATGGCAGCTTGCCTGAGTTGAGTATGTGGTCAGAAAGTAGGCAGCCACTCTTTTATTTAGAGAAAATCAGAATTTAAAAAAATGTGCAGAGCTGAACTCAGAATTAATCCCAACTAGGTTCTGACCACAGATAAAATTTCCTAGAAATCTCTGTTTACTCATGCCCTTTGCCTACATTATTATGCACAGAGCAAGATATGCCCCTTCTACTGAAGCATATAATTTTATTAGGAAATTTATGACATTAAAAGAAATCAAACCATTTGATGTCTAAGGGGCCATTTCTACTCAGGGGACAAATGCCTGCTATGTGGAATTTATTTGAGAAGATACAATGAAATGGAAATGTCTCTTCAAATTCTTAAAGGAAACAATTCAGTGTTAGACCAACTGAGTGTAATCAAAAGGTGTAACTGGAAAAAATAAATGTATAGATCCAGAATGTGAATGTTGCTTGTATTTCATGTTGGTCTCAAAAATATACTATGATCATTTTATTCTCACCTCTTCATCTGCCGTCACTTTTTCAATTATATTTTAAAATGCCTTAAATTCCTAACTGGAGTATGTCTATATGATGTGTTGAATTGCTAAAGTTAGGCCTACAGGGCACAGCTGCTGAGTCGAGTGTGTGTGTGTGTGTGTGTGTGTGTGTGTGTGTGTGTGTGTAGATATAGACATATATATCCAAACCCTTTTGCTTGTCCCAAACGTATTGTGTTAGTCTGTGGCAGAGGTAGAGTCGAGCACTACTGACTGGCACCACTCTTGTCAGATCACACATTATACAGAGAAATTCAGCAGGAGTTATTACAGAAAAAAGAATTATCTCTCACCCTGGGAGGTTTGCCCTTCTTGAGAAAGGTTGAAAGAAATACACAGAAGCTCACACTAATACCCCTCACAGTTTACCAGACTGTGAATACAACACATCTGGAGAGGCAAGTCCATGGGCACTTCTGAGTAGCAGTCTGGAAGGGGTATATCGGAGAGATAGAAGTAAAAAGTGTTTGCCTGAAAAACCCATTCTGATTAAGAGCCATAATACACAGCCCTTAAAACTGCCAGTGTTATCCAGCCACTGGAGCACTGGAAGATAATATGCTTACGTTTAAAATGCAGAATGCACCTTTCTGGTGCCTTTATTTTACTGTGCCCTGGGAAGAGGGGAACTTTTGTAAACATTCATTTATCTTAATAAGATTGTGCTTTCATAAAACCCCATTAATTTTATGATAAGTTCAGAGGGGACCTAAGGGTAAAGCTAGCAGATAAACTAAAACGCTCTATCATCTCTTTCCCACAATGCCTCCTTCTCACTATGGAAAGAAATTTAAAAGCATAGCCACTACGATGTATCTCACCAGTAACAAGAAATGCTAAGTTGCTATATCATGGCCAAGGACAACAGGAGAGGAGAGAGTGGTTTATACATTTGCTGAGCAAATGTATTTCCCTCTCCTTACAAAGGGAGAGAGCTAGAGAACATAAGTGAGTAAAATGTAAGGAAAACTACCTGAGTGAGAGAAGAACTGACTGATAACTCAGTTGCTTCATGTGAAAATGAATCAAAGATATTGAGAGGTGGGAGTATGTCTGAGATAAGGTCGGACAACCAACACTCTTAGAGTGGAGACAGCAGGGATAATACTGTGATGAGTCTATATACCTCAGGTAATAAAATAAAACTTACTAAAATTTAACATAAAAATATGACAGTGTCTTCAGAAGAAGCAAAAGTTGAATATACATTGTAAGTTCCAGTGGTGTGTGATTGGCCCTTTCCTGACAATCTGCACTGTAGTCACAGACACCAACATATTTCTGGTTAATGCATTCTCTTCAAGAGCTCTGGTACAGCCTGCGATTCCTGGTTCTCCAGTGCTACATGTCATGCTTGCCTGCTGGCCTACTTCCAGGAGCAAAGAAGCCAAAGGAATTAACAAATGTCTCTGAGTCCATGATAGAAAAAAAAAATGATTTCAAGTTTATGGGAGGTGGGAGGGGACTCAAGTTCTAGATCATTGCTCCCACACCCCTGATGGTTGGTATGTCAGAAACCACAGAAAAGAACAGAATCCACAACTTCTATCAAGTACAACACACTTCCAGTAGAATGGTCAACTATGCCTTTCATCCTCCCGCTAACCTGGCTAAAAATAGATAGATATTACCAATGTCCCCAGAATATGAGGAAAAGGATATCACAGCTCTGTAGTTCTTAGATGAATACAACAAATCTTTAATAAGATGAAGTGAGGGAAAGATGTTTCTAAGAATCTGCACCTGTATTGTGGCAGAACTATCTGAAAGTCTTAAGTGAAAAATCCCCAAATTAGGCTAAATTAAAGAAAATAGATGGAAGTACAGAAAAATTGAAAACTGAGCAGAGGATGCATAGAGCACTCGATGACTATACTCCAAAGTGGGCAACAAAAAAACAAAGAGAAAAATATTATTTCCTGTTATTCACAGTAAACAAAAATTTAAACTGCCATAAAAATTAGTACCCAATGATCAGTAACTTAAGAAATAAGAGAGTAGCTGAAAAGTAGTTAAAAGAGTAACAGTACAAATAAATGACCAAACACGATAATCATAGGCGACAGGTATAGAATCTGAGAGGTGAGGTGGCACACTGAACATAGAGGCTGGAGAGAAAAGAAACACAGAATGACACCCTGTAAGAAACATGGAGAGTACCAAACCTACACCAGAAGGCACAGAGACAGAAGCAGGTACCCAAGACGACACAGTTGATAGACCACAGAGGAGCTCGGTAGGGCATTCTCAAATGAGTTGTCCCATAAATAAGGGTTTGGAAAATGATTGGTTAGTATAAGTCAATCTAGGCAAACAAAAATCGAAGTAACTTCAGAGCAAAAGTAATTGTAGTCTCCTCCACTGTACCTTTTGTAAACAACATTTATCAAGTAAAACTGAAACAAAATCTGGCATTAAATCTTCTCTGGAAGGATAGATCAAGTCAGATAACAAAGACAACTGCATTATGCCTAATGGGTGATTACCACATTCCCATCATAGTTTGCTATAGTCAGATTTCTTTGGACTGCCAATTCCCAAATAATGAGATAGAGTCTTCTTATTAAGTATGAAAGCTTGGCCTTAGTTTAGGCTTGTTCCCAACTAGCTCTTAAAACTTAAACTAACCCATTTATATTTATCTACCATTAATTGCCATGTGACTCATTACTTCTCCATACTATAAGTCAGACTCTCCCCCTCACAGCCCCACCCCTGGGTATCACTGGATAATTTCCACCACTCTTCTTCCCAGAGTTTCTGTCTCTGCCCAGAAGTCTTGCCTATCCTCTCCTGCCTAGCTACTGGCTGTTCAACTCTTTATTAAAGCAACCAGGAGGTGCCTTGGCAGAAACACACCTTCATAGTGTGCACAAAGATTATTCCACCACAGTTGGCTTGCATAATTAACTAAAAACCCATGGTAGATGCTAACACCACACCATTTTTAAAAGGAGCAACTTGTTCAATCTGATATTTTTTTTCAATAACAAGATTTTTTTTTAAGTGAGAAAAAGAGGAATCTACCTACAGAAACCTTAGGTATGTTGTAGCAATAATTGCTTGGGGAAATCGATGCCATTGCTTATTCTGGTTAAGTGAAAGAGCTTTTCAGATAACTGGACAGAAACAAACCCAACTAGTATCAGCATGTTTCTAATAGTATTCACTATTCCACAGAGGTTGAGGGAACTCTGTGTGAACAAGACTTAGTTTCAGGCCCAAAGTGGAACAGAACAGACAAAACAGTTCCCTTATGCAGATAGCCTTATCAATAACTCAGTGTCAGAGACCGGACCATATGTACGAGATCAGAGAATATTAAATGCAGGCCTAAGCTATTTAAATACAATATGAAAGAACAGACTTTTTAAAGCATGAAAATGCTCAGGAAATACAGACACGGGCTTCTTATGGTTCCAGTCAACCAAGAAGCAACACCAAATAAATAACACAGGAATGAAGAGCCTATTGTAACAGAAAAAGAAAAAAATATGAAGAGAAGCATTCAGTAAGCTTAACTCTAAAGGAATTGTGAATATTTATAAGAATTCTATCATGAACTAAAACAAAATTATTGTGAATTTCACATTATACCATTATTTCTGATTTAGAAAAGAAAATCAATCAGCTAGAAGAAATAGACACAAAGAATGAATCACCATTTGTTTATTCAGTAGCAGCAGTTTTAAAATATTGACCTTAGCTTTGTAGATTTCATAACTTCTTCCGTGAATTGAGCAGGATGTTTCCATAACTAGTTTATCTGGAAACAGTGTGAAATGCATTTCAAGTTCATCTTATTCAATAAAAACTCAATGTTCATACTATTTTTTTTCTACTTTTAAAAATTGCTTCTGTTTTAATCCATCTGCCCATTCTTATAATTTTGGAACAATATTACTTTCATCCAATAATAGCTATTTCTTAGTAATGTGCTTTGAATTTGTTGTTTTCTTGTTTGTGTTTGAGTCTTTTAGTCTCTACATAATTATAGTAAAGTGAATCTCTTTTTAAAATGGGGTGTTTTAAACGTTAGTAGTTATGTTTAGGTGTTTGTTTTGCTTTCTTCTTGTTTTCTTATATATTTACTTTTTTAATTCTTTATGCATATGTGTCTGTGTGTCTATGTGTGTATACACATGAGTGTGTCAGTACCCAAGGAAGGCAGAAGAAGGAATCTGACACCCTGGGGCTGCAGTTCCAGGCAGTCTTGAGCTGCCCAACATGAGGGGTGGGAATCGAACCCTAGTACTCCAGAAAAACAGGAAGCACTTTTAATCTCTGAGCCATCTCTGTGACTCCTCAGATTTACTTTTATGCATGCTTTTTTTTCGCCATTACATTTTCAGATTTGCCGAAGGGCTTTAATTTAATCTTTAAACTCCAGTCACAAAAAGAATCAAGAAACATCATTCCTTCTTAACACTGAGACACAAATAAGATACAATCACTTGGATGCCAGGTGAAGGCCTCAGTTCTAGAGAATGAAAGTTGCAATTTTCAGGCAATAAGGGATTAATAAAAATCATGTTACAAAGCACCAGGGAGAACAAAAGGCCCTGGAATTTCAAGGAGATTGTAAAAATAGCCTTTGTGCAATTACAAATCCTTTAAACTCTGTGAATGTGGGAAGTGAATATTTCTTGAACTAGAAACAGAATCTGCAGTCCCTTAGGATTATATGAAGTATAGCGATTCCAATGGTTCAAACTAGATATCCTTAGCCACACATGAGAAGGAACCATGGGACATCTGTCAACAGAAACATGAAATAGGTGACACTTCCCAAATGTTGGCTCTCTCAGGTCCATTTACAAGTAATCCTTTTAACTATTAAGCCATGGTTCTTTCCAAAGCAAGTGCCTTTAATTTCCTATGTTCACCTGATCTCATTTGGATTCCTTTGTGGTACTAAAATATTTTCTATAGTTGAATGATAAACAATATGAATTAAGATCTTAACTCTAACATTAATTACACTGACTGCCTTCCTAACCATAGAGAAAATATACAAAGAGCCAGGTATTACTGTGTGATATGAACATTCTTTGTAGATCAATTATCTCTCGATTCCTACTAGATAAAATGTTCAGTGAGGCTATATCAATCTATGTGATCCCTTTAGTAAATCTCATTCTCAGGGTCACATTTACCTCTTCGAAGTCTTGCTTATATTTCTCTGCTGCTGGAAACAATCTTCTTTATCCTTCTGAAATACCTGGCTCCTACTCTCTTCACAGCCTAATTGGGGTTCCTGCTAGTCTTCTACAAAACTGGTTTCTTCTAGACCTAAGTAAATACTTCAAGTAGCATTCTCAATATGATGTTTGGCTGGCTAGCCATGATGATGGTTTTCACAATGCCTACCGAAATTCTGAGTTTCTATCTTAGGTTAGGGTTTACATCATTTGGCATTGTTAATCTAGAACCACACTCTTGAAAAGCATTGTTAAGCAGTGAACCCACTGCTTCGTTTTCATTTACTTTTCCCATACCACTATTATTTTCCCTTTCATCTTCTAATTTTTCAATCTCTAATGGCCAAGGCCATTACAGCTTCCTCGATTCAGCCTTCAGATGCAGGCAAGCTAAGTAATGCTGATGGTCTTCTCGTTAGAAGTTCTGCCTTCACAGAAAGTTCCCTCTCTGAAACACAGGAAATCAAATAAAACTACAGGCTCACTCTAATGTGTAGGCATATGAGGCATAAGTCATCAACACTGCAGCTCGTGAGATAAGAACTGGCCAAAAAAAGACAGACTATTAATAAAAACTAAAACCAGGAAAACAGAGCCCCACCCCCACTCCAGGATTTTCCACTTTTAATCTGCAATGCCCTTTAACTTTCCAGAGACAGTAGGTCTTTGCTGGCACTCTAGTTCTCGGGGGAGCTTCTGTAATAGAGTTCTTGGCTCCATTAGGAATACATATTTGTATAAAGTATAAGAGATTGTTCAGAGAATGCTAAAAGGTGGTCTATCATCAAAAAGAGGGAAGAGTAGATTGTAGGAACAGCCATGACACAGAGTAACATACACAACCACACACACACACACACACACACACACACACACACACACACACACTATTGTTTATGTCACAGCAATGAAGAGTCTTTCCTCTCCACTCTTTCAGGGTGTGTAACTCTTTGAGAACACCCAAGATCAAGCATGCCTGTCAAAGCCCCACACCATATCATCACATTTCTCATGGCTAAGAGCCAACACTGTCATCACTTGGTTTGTGCTGCTTAGGACAGAAAACATGATTGTTCAGTAACATGTAATCAGCTTAAAAACAAATCTGGAAGATGTTACTCAAAAACTAGATGATATCCAGGCCCTGAAACTCTGAGCAGACAAAGAAAATAAAAGATTCCTTTCAGATAAAAAGCTCTATCTGTGGTAAGGAACTTGAGACATCGGAACAAGTTTCAAGTCGATAAGTTTCTTAGTAAAGCTTCAAGAAACAGAGGAAACAATCCAAATAGCCCAGTCACTTCCTTAGAGCAGTCAAAAAAGCAAAGATCCAATTTCTGCAACTGTAATCTCTATCTTCCATGCCCAGAAATAACTTATCATGTATTACTCAGGGAAGGCATCCTCCCACAGGAAGAGAATTACACTTATGAAAAACCAGGATAGCAGATCTAACATTTGAACTTGGTCCTGGCTTATATGATCTGTGACCTTGAGTATCTCATCTGGTTTATTAACCTAGTTTTTCCTTTATGTGAACAAGTGGAGGCAGCAACACTAGTTCAGCTAACTTTTTAAGCAAACATTTCATTTTCTTTTCATTCATGTTCTCTACCGATCACATCTTACAATATAATAATGTAGGAGACAAGAAATTTATGATATGGCATGGGATTAGAGAGGGAAACATAAAATGCCACAGCAAATACATTAGTAATAGATTGCTCTCCAAATTGTAAAATCCCATTCTCATCTACAAAGAAGGGTTCTTAAAACTTCTGAATCAGTCTCTCTATGTACGGTCTTCATCCTGGGGACTGGCTTTTAGTAGACTGCACATAAAGATTTTCAGGACCTCAGCAATGAGCTCAAACCCGAAAACATGCATGAAACCTATCTGGAGCAAAGTCACTGAGTGGGTCTGCGAAATACAAAATACAACTTGGTGAGGGAAAAGTTCTTTTCCCTAAGCTTCCACATCACTGTTCATCATTGGAGGAAGTCAGGACATCAACTAAAGTAGGGCAAAAACCTAGAGGCAGGAGTTGATGCAAATGCTGCTTACTTACTTGGTCAGCCTGCTTTCTTATAGAAGCAGCAACCACCAGCCCAGGGGTGGCCCCAACCACAAAAGGCTGTGCCCTCTTACATCAATCTGTATAATGTTACTTGTATGTATGTTTACAAGGCTCATCCTTTGGTGTTGGACAACCAATTGATGTGTTCATCCACATCAATTGTGTAAGATCACCTTTTCTGGTCCCAGCTTTCCTCTGTTGTCTATAATTCTTTGAGTAGGATTAAGACGTCATGAGCTTTTTCCTGTCCAATTTGTCATGTTCATTGGTGTCATCACTGTTCAGCTCTCATTTGGGCAGTCATATTGATGAGATTTTATGTCTTTAGCTTCTGGTATTACCAGGAGACACAATCTCACAACCAAACCCCTGATCCCTCTTGCTTTTATAATTTTTTATGGCCCTCTTCCACCATGTTCCCTAAGCTTAGGGACACACACACACACACACACACACACACACACACACACACACACACAGTGTATACCCTAAGTCCCAATGGGCTACACAAACTTCTATTTTGATGGGTTGTGGTTTTCTGTAGTGGTCACTGTCTATTGTAAAGAGAAGTTTCCTAGATGATAGGTTAAGACTACACTTATATGATAGTATAAGGACAAAGATTTATTGATAGTTATTAGAAATTATGCTGGTTTAGTAACTTAATACTTGTAGATTCTCCTCCAAAAAAACATGACTTCACTAGTACTTAGTAGTTACCTAGATTTCCAGTACCAGGCATGGTTTTCTTCTTGTTGAGAGAGTCTTGAATCAAATTAGAGAGCTGTTGGTTACCGCCAAAGTATGTGTGCTGCTACTGCAACCTTAGGGTTATTGTTCCGTGCTAGTCATTGATCTGGTTCATAATGTCTGGGTAGGACCCTTGGTTGCCTCCCTCCTTTGGAAGCTTGTATAGTGCTTCCTGGTACCATGGAAGGCAATTCTCAGGGTAGGGCTTTCAGGTCAATTTCAGCTCAGGGTTTGTGGGCCCAGATTCTGTTGTGCATGGTATCTTTGAAGTGAGCAAACAAGGGCAACAACAACAGGGTTTATGTTTTGGAAATCTCTTGGACAGTCCTGGACAACAAGTCAAAATAGGGTTTCTCACATCTGGTATTGGGGTTTTTGTTGGGTATTCTTAAGAGTTAGTCTTTTCTGAAGGGTTGAACTTAAAAAAAAAAAGAGACTTCATTTATGGGTGATTTAATTTTCAATGTATGATAACATGAAGTATGAAAGAAAAATGAGTAGGATACAGGAAAACAAAATTCCTGTATGTTTAAATTTATGGCTTGACACCTCACGTCTGATGTACACTTAACTGATGCTTAATTTAATTTAGATTTTGAATACTGAATCATAGGACCAAATTGAAGAAATTGAAGGAATGCAATCTCACATGAAGTAAAGGTAAAACACGAGATGTTTAATCTTACGTGTTGTTTGGATCAGGAAGTATTCATCCTATATTAGGCAGCTCTCTCTAGAATAACAGTGCACATAGGGTCTGTATGCTATAAAAGATTATTTACCAAATGGTTTTACACTATAGATGCTAGGTAGTTTGATAATACCTTTGCATGTTTTTGGTAGGCTGGGAAGACAGTAGGGACTCTGTATAAGAAGATAAAAGTCTGGCAACCTAAATTTGATTCTGAAAGCCTGGAAGGTAGCACTGAATGCTAAAGAAGCTGAATTCTGAAGTCAATAAAGATGGAGATTGTAGCAGTAGATGTAGTGGCAGTCCCAGCCAAGAGTAACAGAGGCAAAGACAAGCAAACATGCAACAGTACTTTCTTCTCGGATCTCTTCCTATCAGGACTGCTTGTTGCAAGATGTTGCCTGCTTTGATGGAGAATCCTTCTCCATTAGCTAATCCTTTCTGAAAATTCCTTCACAGATACATCCAAAGGCAGTGTTAATTTCAGATCCCATTAAGTTGACAATCAAAACTTAAGCCCTACAGAGTCTCTCATATATTGAAGATTCAGTCTCAGATGCAACCAGTGTTCAAAGTAGAACTTAGGAGAAATGGATTGGATCATAAAGGCTTTGTCTTCATAGTGAATTATCCACTGATGAATTCAAAATCTGAATAGGCTTAGGGATTGGTATGACATTAAAAGCATGCTCTATAAGATGTACCTTGGTCCCAACCCCTTCTTGCCACTCCTGTTTCCAGGCTGCTCACCTCAGACATATACTCTCTCTATACCTCTATAGAGGTATATACTATACTCTCTAGCCTGATTTTCTCTTTTGCCACAAGTCAAAAACAATGCAACAAATGAATGAGGTATGAAAGGCCCTGAAACTATGTATCTAAATAAATCCTTCCTTCATTGTATTTATCTCTTAGGGTGACAAAAGTCTGACTGCCATTGACACTCTCCATGCTCTGTGCTGCTAAACCAAAATGGCTGGTAGGTTAAGTTTGTTCTGTGCATTTTCTGCATATATTATTTCAACTCAACAGGCTTATCATAGCATAGCCCCATCACACTCTGAGGAGAATCTGTATTAATTTAGCCTCTGTTGCTAGAGTTTTCCGCCTTGCCCACAGTCAGGACAAACCTTTGTCACCCGCCAGTCCCACAGCCGCTCAGACCCAACCAAGTAAACACAGAGACTTATATTGCTTACAAACTGTATGGCCGTGGCAGGCTTCTTGCTAACTGTGCTTATAGCTTAAATTAGTCCATTTCAATAAATCTATACCTTGCCACGTGGCTGGTGGCCCACCGGCATCTTCACATGCTGCTGGTCATGGCGGCATCTGGCAGTCCGTCCTTCTGCCTTCCTGTCCTTTTATTTCTCCTCTCTGTTAGTCCCGCCTATCCTTCCTGCCTAGCCACAGCCGATCAGGTTTTATTTATTGATCAATCAGAACAACTTGACATACAGACCATCCCCCAGCACAGCCAAATGCAGACCATCTCAGACACCTGCACTCAGGCCCATGGTCCTAATCATCCTCTATGCGGACCTGCTGGGTAACGCCACAAAGAACCCAAGAAGGGCTCCCACAGGACATACAGAACATCCCACAGCAAGCCTCTTTTTAAATAACTTGCTAATTAGATCCTTTAACATCTCCCAACTCCAATAATTCCTAGGCTAGTTGCTAGGAACTGACCATCTCCTAGCTTCTCTCCCTCCCTTTGGGACTCACCAGACCCAGGATCCCTCCTTACCATGGACTTTCAAACTGATCCATATGGTGTGGAGATAAGGGAATGCACTTTCACTCATATTATAGAGAAAATATATATATAAAGCAGATGAGAAGTAAAGAACTTGCCTAAGGTCACACAGCTAGTAGGGGCTTGACTCCAGGTTGACTGGTACAGACGCCAAGCTTCTGCTCAACAAAAAAGTACTGTTTCCATTTCAAAACTATCTGTGCACATTTATATCAAGTTAAACAATAATCCTTCCCTTAAGAAACTGACAATTTAACTGAGTACTTAAAATCCTAACAATTAAGGTTCTGGAGGTAGAGTACAGATCCTCGAAATTGGCAACCAGTATTTCTCACCTGTTTCCCTTACAGGATGATTTATTTATACTATGTCTATACATCAGTCCTCCCCCTTAGCAGACAGAGAGAGTTCTTTTATTTGAGTTATAACTAGAATGTACTCTTACAAGCTTACTAACCATTTGTATGACCAGGGCACTTGATTACTTCAGCCAGGGCAACATAAATAGATATGTGCTTACCTCTGATCATTTCCTCTCCAGTCACTAAACCTCTTGGAGACTTGAAACAGGTACAATGAGCTTGGTTATGCTCATCCTGATCTGAGTGAAATTTTCCACTTATGATAATAACTTGCATTTACACAGCACCTGCCTGTTTTCCAAGCCAGGCTTTATGACTTCCAAGGTGAGCATCTGCTAGCTGAAATGTGCAATTAACAAGATGAAAAGCAGGAGGTGACAGGCTAGAACAACCTTCAGGAGTTTTATGTCTCTACAGAGTATTGACTTAGGTACTCTGAGTTATGAATTTTTCTACACATTCTATCCCACTATAGGGATTTGAATAATGATTATAATTGTTGTCAATTTTTATTCTAGAAAATTCAAATTTTTACTCACATAAAAATCCTTGGAGGTAAATGAAGTCAATACCCCACTTATGTGGTGAGAAAATTGAGACTGAAAGTTAACTAATTTCTCAAATGTGTAAAAGTGTGTAGCAAACTGGATATGAATTGCAACCTAAAGGAAGTTCTGTTCTATCCTGTTTCTTTACTACAAACATCTTTAGATTGTTGGCTTTAACAAAACTAGGACTTTATGTGAGAAACTGGTTGGAATTGAATGTGCGTGTTAGTTTAACTGTTGATATGATAAAATACCCTGACGAAAGCAACTTAACAAAAGAAAGAAACTCTATTCTGCCTCATAGAGTTCCAACATACAGCTCATCTCTGTAAAACAGTCAGCAAGAGTAACTCAGGACACTTGGCCATTTCACATGGCTTATCAGGAAGTAAAAAGCAAGAGCGCATGCATGCTAGCACTGGGTGACATTCTCCACCCTAGATCCAAATCCCTTCTAGGGAATGGTGCCACCAGTAGTAGTCAGACCTTCCTAGCTTAGTCAATGCCATCAACATAATCCCCTACATACAATGCCCCAGGCTAACCTAATCTAGACAACACTTCTTGGAGATTTCTTTCCAGGTGTTTCTAAATTATGTCAAGGTGACAATTATAATTAACTATTAGAACCAGCATGTATATTCTATGAAAACTTGCTTTACACTAATCATTTGGTGACTAGGTTCTCAGAGAAAGGGTTCTAATAGTTATCTTTGAAAGGGTATTGCAGAGGCTACATAGCTCTTTTTAAATTTATTGGACAATTCATTGAAACAGCTAAGCAAAATTGTGTGACATTACTCTAGACAAGGTGTTTTAGCTTTTCCCTGCAAACCACAGGCAAAGGAAGCAAAATGTACTCAGCATTATTGCATCAAACTCAAATGCTTTTGCACATAAAGTTATGTATAAAATAAGGAGCCAGTATTGAAATGTTAAGCCAGGCATGATGCGCCAGCTACTTGGGAGGCTGAGGCAAGGAAGGCTAGCTTGATAAGTTTTTGGAACCCTTATCTCAAGATGAAATAAAAAGGGGTTGGGAGATTTGGAATTTGTCTCAGTGGAAGAGTACTTGCCTAGTATGTATGAGACCTGAGTTAAACATCCAATATAGAAAAATAAATGGGGATGGAGATTAAAAAGAAAAAGAACTAAAGAGCTTAAGTAACTTAATAACAAGAGAAAAATTCCCTTCAAATTAAAAACTGAGCAGGAGGTCATGTTTTTCCTGCCAAGAATTTTATCTTGGGACCAGCAAGATGGCACAGTAGGTAAAAACACTTCCGGTTCAAGCTTGATTACTTGAATTCAACTCCTGGAATCTACTTAGAAAGCCAGAAACAGCACTGTAATCTATAATCCCAGCACTTCTATCACAAAATGGGACTCAAAGACCAAAGAATTGGCCAGATACTTATGGAATAGCTTGCCTGAAATATACAGCACTTCAAAAGCAGCCAAGACTGACCCTGTACCATCGCAGGAGAAAGCAGTCCCCCAAAAGTTGTCTTCTCACCTCCACAGGTACGCCATGGCACACATGTAATCATGAATGCATGCATATGGACATATATGTACACACACAGAGAAACACACAGAGACACATACACCATCAAAGAGTTAAAAGAAAAATTGGGCAAGGAACATAAGTAGGCATTTCTTGAAAGAAGACATACATGCTAACACACATAAAGACATGCACAACATCTCACATTAAGGAAGTGAAAATCAGAAATCAGTGAGATATCAGAATAGTTATCAAAAAGATGAATGACAGAAAATGTCCATGAGGGTATGGAGCAAGGGACCATTGCACACTATTGGTGCAAATGCAAATTGGTATAGCCATTTTAGAAAATTGGAAGTCTCTGCATAATAGAAAAATCACATGCTTAAGAAATATCACCAGTGAAAAATTATTTGAAAATATGTGGAGTCAGTTTGTTAGAATGAATTCTGCACTCTCATGTACATCGCAGCAGTATTAAAATGGGTCATGAAATCAGTGCAAGTGTACATCAATAGATGGAGGGCTAAAGACTTTGGTGGTCATATATCATGGAATACTTAGCTTTTAAAGGGGGAATATCCTGTCATTTGCAACAGAAAGGTTACTATGAAAATGTTCATACATAGAAAAACAATATTTTATTACATGATTTTTTTCACATCAGTCTAAAAATACTGAATTCGTAGAAGAAAGAAGGGTGGTTATACAATTTGAATGTAGAGAGATGATAAAATGATGGTCAGTTGTATAAAATTGTGGAGAGGAAGAACTCTTTGTTCCATGCTTCAGCATAAATATTGCTACACAGTAGAATCCTGCATATTTCAGAACTGCTAAGAGAGGAAATTCCAAATGTTCTCACTAACAAAGATGTTAAGCATTTGAGGTGATGTATGTGTTAAATAGCTTTATTTAATTATTCTGCATTGTATTCATAACTTATCACCTTGTACCCCATACATTTATACAATTATAAATTGCCAATTTCCAATTTAAAACAGATGAAAAACAGCTCAGATTCATTGGAAGAATAATTAGATTTCACTCCGGGTGTAAGGTTAAGCATTCCTAACACCTGCAAGGGTCGCAGGTCTTGCTTTTCTGGTTGCTGTGGAACGTGTCTCTTTGCAAACTGGCCCTGCACTGAATTCAGTGAAATGGCATTGCTTTTCTTACTGGTTACATATTTCATGACCAATGGACCTTTAAAGTCAAGTTAAGTGACCTTTAGCAGAGATAGGTCGAATCATATGAAAGGCTTAGTACTCAAACATGTTAGACCAAAAAAATTTCAGTGTTATGCCATTCATCTTAATATTTTAGCTGTTCTTGACCACTGAGATGAGAAATACAAATGCAATGTTACATAGATATTTATCAGTTTAGAAATGAAGTCTATGTTGTCTAAACTTTAAACTAAAGAACATTTGATGTTGGGTCAAGCCTACATAGCCAACATTTTTGCCTTCTGGTTCTTTAAAACTCATTGTCTTAGTCACTGAAACCCCATCCTGAGACTGAATCTGAGAGGTTATGAGAACATCAGTCATATTTGGAAAGGCTTGCAAAGGCCAGCTTCCCCATTTATCCCTGTGGGAGCCAATGAGGTCAACTTCTACCAAGAGCAATGGGCAGGCTCTCTATAACACACTATTTTCTCTGTGACTCTCCCTGTGTTGGTCCCCACATGAAGCTCTTGCTGTTTACTCCTAACTAGAAAACTTTCAATAGCAGATCCCCTTTGAAGCAAGCCACTATTAAAGCAAAGGAAGGTAGACAAATGTAAAGCTTAGAGCTGACTATTTGCTGAGTTGTTATGTGTTAGGAAGGCATGATTATATGTAAATAGCGCTCTCAAATCAGGGTTTATGTGGTGTGAAACACTCAACAAATGTAGAAGAGATGAATCTACCTTCTTTTTTATTTACATATATTATTTATACAGGATTAATAAATGTAAACAGATGTGCTATGCTTTCACCTCAGAGCTGTACATTGTTTAATCACACATGGTTCAAAAACGGTAATGTTCCATGTTTTCTACACGAGATCTTAATTCTAGCATTAAGAACTTGAGATTTTTCTTGATATTTGAAACATAATATTTTGGTAATTACTTCTACCTCCAGAGAACCTGGAGGAACAAAATTTGAAGTAGGAATTGGAGAAAAGGGGACTGTCTCCCTGATATTCTACAGGAGATTACAAAAGGCTGTGAACTTGGCATGTCTGAGAAGAGATGTGTGGCTGACTAACTATTCTCTCTTTAAAGAAGTCTGGGATCTGCTTGCTGTTTGGGCTGAGATACAAAACAATTTCTCTATTTTCCCAAATAGTTCACCCCTCCCTAATTATAGCTCTCAGATGAATGTTTTGTTGCCATCAGAAATCAGGCAAAGCAGGAAGGAAATAATCATGCATTTTCACTTAGAACACAGAATTTTAATACCCTTTTTCCTTTTGCTAACAGACCTTTCAATTTTCCTTCTTACATGTTTTAAGTATGATAAATTTTACCTTTCACAATATCATTCCTCATCCATAAAATTACACCCAAAAAATTGCCATAAACAAGCTGGCTGAAAGGGAACAAGCATATATTTTTAAGAAAAAATAACCTTCATGTTTACAGAAATAATAAAGCTCATGCAGTACTTCTTTTAAAGATCTTGCTCTAAACAAACTGAATTATTCATGCATAGAATTGTACAGCATTAGAACACCTGTTTTCAATCATGCATAATGTAAAATCACTCATTACCTCACAAGAGCCTCTACATTTCCAGCAATCAAATGGCATTGAAACAGCAAAACAGGTGCCTGGCAGGTGGATCCAAACAGATGTTTGGGGCTTGCATGTCTTTTCTTGTACAGGTGTGATGATCTTGTTTGCAACTGCATAATTGCTATTTAAATAGGTAATATTTAATTCCTATGTACTTTAATATTTATTTTTACTCCTTCAATTCTTCTCCTTTCTTGTCACTGCCCGAGCTTGAGGTGGCTTGGAAAGGCTTCAGAATCCTGTATGATGGAGTGATGCTAATTAAAGGTGTAATTCCTCTGTCTTAGACATTCAATGTAAAAGAAACTTCTGTTTTTAAAGTACACATCTTCTGGGTGAGACCATGGCATTTCAGCAGTGTGAATAATTACTGACCAGGATAGAAAATATTACTTTCCCTTTTTAGGTACCATCTAGAAGTCATATTTAACTATTTCTGTGTTCATACTAGTAATTTTAAAGTCATTCAGTGTAAATCTGTTAGAGCAAATCAGAGAGAGGGAGCATGCTTCTCCAGCTGCCGATACATTCTTTATTGAACTTCTGCAAAGATAGCTCTGTGTGTGTCCTCCTCATGAGGCATCAGAATGCATTTGCTTAAGCATGTTTTACTAAAACATCTTTAAGTCTCAGCTGGAAATAGGGTTTTCACTTCGCCCTGGATTTATCCAATATAAATTCATTCAAGCGGAATAAGTAATACAGCCTTCAACAGGGGGTGTTTCAGTCACCTTATTTTTGTCTGTGTAGTTCTTACTTTCTTTTTTATAATCAACAAATTCAGTATCAGTGGAAGGTGCTATGTGGAAATCTACAAAGACAGGGAGTTTTTTCGCCAAGAGCAGGTGTAGCATGTATCAAAGCAATGTTTCTCTATAGATTCTTGCCTCTTTTTCAGTCAAGGATGACAGCCAATGAGACTGTCTGAAGTGAAACACATGTCTCTTCTGCTGATAGTTGAGGGCTCAGGTACTCATATCCATGAAACTAAAGTTACTCAAAAGAACTTTGGATCATGAAAGCAACGAAGTAGGTCTTTGTCATGTTACGTTGTATCAGGGGGAATCAAGCTTTCAGGCCTCTACATGCTATTAATGTCATTCAGGTTTCCAGATGGGGCCATAATTTTTGAAGAACAAAGGCCCCAGAGGTGCTGTCATTTTCTGTTCCCTTTTATCATAATGTTTTGTTTGTTTGTTTGTTTTTGTATTTCGAGACAGGGTTTCTCTGTGTAGCTTTACGCCTTTCCTGGATCTCACTCTGTAGACCAGGCTGGCCTTGAACTCACAAAGATCTGCCTGCCTCTGCCTCCCAAATGCTGGGATTAAAGGCGTGTGCCACCACCACCCGGCAAATGTAATTTTTGTCTATGTGAAGATATGCCTATTGCTGAAGTTGGTCACATACCATTTTCTCTAGAGAAGATATGCTGAGATGAGAACACATATAATCATTCACATTATTCAGGTAGATGAAATGGATTTTTAAAGTCAAAAGTTATCTCACCGTATTATTGTCAATGATTTACCACATCAATGATTGTAGTTTTCTTTTCCTTCATGTACATCATAAATATAATGGGAATGGAATACCTGTTGCCATGTATACTAAGCAAATCAATTCCATTTTCATATGTATTTCAGTAATTCTATAAATGTGTGAATTATTGATAGTTTATTATTATTGCTTTATTATTAGTTATGCATGTTTTAAGCTCAATTTCATTTAACCAATGTCTCAATAAATCACAGTCTCTATCATGTAACTTCACCACCATTTTTAGAGCACTTATCCTAGTACAAGTAGTATTAAGTGCTTTCCATATATTATTTGAATATTACACTACATTCACGTAAATATAATATATAGTCTTCATCATTTTTATGATTTAAGTTTGCTAAAAATTTTCAGACCTACCAAAATTTGACAGTATGAAATCCATTGTTAGACTTTGATTTCAAGTTCTTTTGCAGAAATGTACATTTTGGTCTACCACATTTCTATATTTTGAGGAGCTAAGGTATGGGATATACATTTAACAGAACACTTCATGTCACCACATGTACTCACAAATGCATGTGAATGAAATGACAATTTTAAAAATGCTGCTTTTTCATTTTATCAAAAAGTAGACTTTTTTCTCATATAATATATCCTGATTATTTTCCCTCCCTACTCCTTCCAGTTCTTCCTAACCTCCCCTCTCATCTGCATCCACCCCTGGTCTGTTTTTCATTAGAAAACAAATAATATTCTAAGGAATACTAATAAAGTACAATATAAGACAGAACAAAAGCTAACACATAATAATAGGCCAAAACAAAACAAAACAAAACAAAACAAAAACAAAGGGAAATGAGCCCAAGAAAGGGCAAAAGAAACAAGTATAGACACCCAGAGGCCCACTCGTTCACACACTCAGGCATCTCATAAACACTAAATTGGAAGCCATACTATAAATACAAAGGATCTTTAGGTAAGAAGTGTGTGTGTGTGGTGTGTGTGTCTGTGTGTGTGTGTGTGTGTATGTATATGCATGTATATATGCATACATACATATATATGTCTGCATGTGTGTATATATAATATATAAGTGATACTATATATATATATGTATATGTATATTTATATATGTATATATATATATATATAAATTTACCAAAAAATATTCCAGACACAAAATTATGGGACAAGAAAACTCCAAAGATGCCATTGAGTTCAATTCTGTTGGCAATCTACAGCTGACCATGCAGCCTACCCCTAAGAGTTGGTTTCTCTCTATCCCCACGATATCTCCCTCTATCATGGTATCTCTTTTATTGCTTTCCCACTGCATCTCTGTTCCAGCTCGACCATCCTATTCCCTTATGGTCTCATCCCCTATCCCCTACCCTCCATTGTCCACCCCTCATCCCTGGTTTACTCACGGAGATTTCATCTATTTCCCCTTCCCAGGGCAATCCATGTGTCCCTCTTTGGGTCTTCCTTGTTAGCTAGCTTCTCTGGAGTTATGGGTTGTTGTCTGGTTATCCTTTGCTTTACATCTAGTATCCACTTATGAGTGGGTACATACCATGTAGGAACAGAATTAGAAAACACTGAATATGAACATTAGAAATAATTTAAATATATATACACTACTTTAAAGTGCAAAGGGGTTTTTAACTTACAAATTATCATATTTTACCTCAAGAAAATTTGAATAAGCCAGCATAGGATGGTGTGCCAATAGTTCAGAGCACTACAATGTTTTAGTAAATGGAAATGGAGGAAAGAGGCTTAAAAGGTAATCAGGAGTAAATATCTATGTTGATTTTTAGCCAGTGATAATTACTATTAATTTTTCAAAAACTTTCAGAGTATCCAGCAATTTACATTTTCTCAGAATTTCTCCACTCCATGACAATTTGATCATTTTCTCTGCTCTATTTTACCATTACATGCTAAGTTCAGCCTTCAGCAGAATAAAATAGTGGGTGGTATTTTTGTAAAGAAATAAACAGCAAAACAAAACATTGGCAAGTTATTTAATTTCCAAGAATTAACCAGTATCCTGGAATCTGTTTTCAAAGACTATGGTTATTAACTCCCATGGAAAAGGCTGTCTTTGAGAATTAGAAATATTTCCATCCTTTACACATCACTCTCTGTAATGAACGGTTTTATACATTTCTAATTCCCATCAACATGATTTGGGGACATTCTCCTAAACTGAAGAAAGAATGGCAGGGGAAAGGAAGAGACAAATGGTGTTAAATGTGAGCATATCAAAATTAAGGAAAACTATATCCAAAACAAGTCTTAACTCAGAAAATTAGACCAATTTCTTTTTTCTAGAAAATACACTACAGAGAGCATGAAGAAGTGAAGTTAAGAGGTACAGGCATGATCATAGAAAACAGGATCATTCCTTCCTCTCCAGCACACAATGCAAACCAGGTAGACCAGCAAAGGGCACCCAAATCTTACTCTCAGGTCTAGCAACCAAGGCATCTGTTCTACAAGGAGACCATTGTTAACAGCCCAATGTACATTTATTCTAAAATCAAATCTGTTTCTTTGATTGATAAACAAATATATTTAGTGTTGTATAATGTAATATTCTGGTACATGTATACCTTATGGTATAATAAAAACAGGATAAATTTATCTATCTCAAATGTTTGTTTTATTTATGACAAAAAGTTGTCATAATCATTTCTTCTATCTTTTTTATTATTATTTAATTTTTTATTTTATAATTTAATTTATTTTTACATATCAGTCATGTATTCCCCTGTCCTCTCCCCTACCCCCACCCCCCCGCGCCTTCCTCCCAGCCCACCCCCCATTCCTGTCTCCTCCAGGGCAAAGACTCTCCTGGGGATTCAGCTCAGCCTGGTAGATTCCAGTCCCCTCCTCCCAAGCTGAGCTAAGTGTCCCTGCATAAGCCTCAGGTTCCAAACAGCCAGCTCATGCACTGAGGACAGGTCCTGGTCCCACTGTCTGGGGGCCTCCCAAACACTTCAAGCTAATCAACTGTCTCACTTAACCAGATAAGTTGATCCAGTTGGGGGCTCCTCAGCTATTGGTTCATAGTTTATGTGTTTCCACAAGTTTGGCTATTTGTCCCTGTGCTTTTTCTAATCTTGGTCTCAACAACTCTCGCTCATACAATCCCTCCTCTTTCTCGCCAACTGGACTCCTGGAGCTCTACCTGGGGCCTGACAGTGGATCTTTGCATCTGCTTCCCTCAGTCATTGGATGAGATTTCTAGCATGACAGTTCGGGTGTTTGGCCATTCTATCACAAGGGTAGGTCAGTTCAGGCTTTCTCTTAACCATTGCCAGTAGTCTATTGTGGAGGTATCTTTGTGGATTTCTGGGGACCTCTCTAGCACTTTGCTTCTTCCTATTCTCATGTGATCTTCATTTATCATGGTCTCTTATTCCTTGTTCTCCCTTTTGACACAGTATTCACATCATGAGTGTCTTGCCTTGTTTCTAGCTGAAATTTGCTCCTCACAGATCAGTTTCTCCCTAACTCTCTCCTTTACTCTCCTGAGCCTCTGGTAACTGCTCTACTCTCAACTTCCATTAGATGATTTTTTTCTTATTGCCTGTTTCATTACTTAGTTTACCAAAACAAGGTTAATATTAAGTGTTTAATCTTTCTTGACATAGGATGTCAAACTGAAATTGTACTGCAGAGAGCATGAATGTTGTAATTATTTATTTTCTCTTACTGTTATAGGGGCATGATCTATCCTATATCATTCATATGAATATTTTAAACCACTTAATGAGATCACATTTTTCTGCCATTTTACGTGGCTATTATGGGAATCATTTTTCAGTACCCACTCTCTGAAAACCTGTCTTGGAGTTCTGTAAGTTTTAACTCAATCTATTTTCAAACTTTTATAGTAAGTTTACTTTCTTGAAAGCTAAAGACTGGCAAAGACCTACTCAGGCATTGAAATAAATTACAGAACGCAGATTTTCAGCATTAACCGGAAAATCAATGATCTATGGCAACATGTCGTGTCAACTCAAATTATGACTTGTGCCTGAAGTTAAACGCACATTAACTACAGCGTTCAGTTATCTTGGCCCACTCTTCAAGGCCTCCATTCCTGTTCAGTTCATCAAATGCATCCCTAGCTTCTATGAATTCTGGCATTTTCTGCATGTAGATGCACTAGCATTGTGTGCATAAAATTTGATCACTCACAGTGTACCATTTGAGGGGCTCTCTGTGCAGCTGTACTGTTTGTTACCAGCCCACAAGCAGTGCAGAGTCTCGGTTTCATACAATCCTTGTGATATGAACATGTCCTTTGGTATTCACACTGTAAAACCTATTTACTTGTTCCAATGTAGATGACCAACTTTCTAAGTAAAAAAACTAGAACTGTTCACTAATTAACTAACAAGGAAGAATAATAAAATGATATTTGGGGATCTTAAACTTTATTTTTCATTACTTATTGTTTTATTTTTTAATATTAATAACTTTATTTAAAAAACTAGCAAATAAATAAAAATAACATACCAAAATTAAGCAGACTTAAAGTTAATGCAACTCAATGAATATCTATAAAGCAGAATGAGCATGCGAAACAACAACTGTGGAACTTCACACTCAATTTTACTCTTCAGTATCTAATATATTTTGTTTAGTTACCAACTACCAAGACCAAAATATAATAATAATAATAATAATGATAATAATAATTAATAATAATAATTCATGACAGAATCCAAATGAGAAACACAGTGAGCCTTATATCCTCTCTCTTAACTCCTGTAATTCTGAATTCAGATAACAGATTTGGAGTTTAAACTTTAAATAGTATATTATTTTACTTTACATTGTAGGAGACATGAAGCAGATTTACACATATCCCCCCACTATCCCACAATGTTTAAAGAACTTAGAAAAGACACGGTAGTAAGACTTGTGCTTTTGTCTCTATGCATAATTATTATTGGTTTTAGAGAATGGACACATAGGAACTTTTGCTTAGTTTGTACCATACAGCTAGTAGCATTTAATAACAATTCAACAAGTAAATAAACTTTATGGAAGTGCATTGGCTTTTCACTTATATTGATTTTCTAAATTACATTTTTTAAAAGTCAAAACTAAATTTAAAAATGTCCTTTGCAGAAATCTAGTAAATCTGTTGTTTTGGACAACTTTTTTCTCCCAAGTACTCATTTAGGCCCAAACTCTCCCTTAACATCAGCTATGTGTTATGTAGCTACTAATTATCAAGATTTTTCCTCTTTATTATGGGAATCTTCTACTCCATACTATGTGTGTGTGTGTGTGTGTGTGTGTGTGTGTGTGTGTGTGTGTGTGTGTGTGTGTGTGTTAAATCTATCTAACTTATTTGAGCCTCATATTAGAAGGAATATTACATCCAAAAGCAAGTCTTAGCTCATACAATTAGACATTTCTTTTTCTAGAAAATGTACTCCAGAGAGCATGAGGGAATGAGGCCAAGAAGCACAGGCGTGATCAAAGAAAGCTGTCCCTCTTTCATCCAATCACAAAATGCAAAGCCAACTAGGCCAGCAAAGAGCATAAAGGCTTCTTCTTGGGTCCATATAACTCAAAACTATGGCAAGCATTAGCTATCAGGAGTCGTCACACATTTAATAATTCCATGTTATTCCATTTTTTTGAAGCAATGCTGTGAAAGAATGAGTTTACTTTGATCAAGTGAGAATGGTATTTAATAACACTATAATGAATTAATGAATTTACTTTGTAATGGCACACTTGGTATGTAATGAACCTGAGAGGAAATGCTAATTCAAAATAGCAACTCCAGTGAGGTGCTGGAGGTCAAATACTAAAATGCTTGTTAGTTAAAGGGAATATAGTATCACTTTCAACAGTGAACAAATATTTATTGAGTGCAATTGTTTCTGCAGCAAATGTTGGTTTTTGCAATACTTCACTGAACCAAACAGACAACAACAGCTGTCCTCATGGATCTTGTGCTTTAGTACTGCAGGACAGGTGTCTGAGTGCCCTTGGGGCAACCCCACTCCATCCCTATTATCACTTGCAGTTCTTAAGACTTCCAGTAGCATGTAATAAGACCTCCACATCCTAGGATAGCAGGAGTCTGGAGAATCTGGTTCTGACCCCATCCACAATGGTTCTATCTGTTCCTGTCTGCTGTGTCACACAATACTGTAAATCACTGAATCTTCATGTAAAATTTGAACCCAACAGTCATAAAGTGATAGTAAACTGATTTTAGGGAGCACCAGCTCTAATGTCGTCATAGAAAGGGACAAATGAGATCCCACCCACTTTCTGCAGCTTGACAGATCATCTCTGCATGAATGTTAGGCATCTACAAGAGCTTGCTGCCTACAGCTAATGAAGCTATGTTGTTCAACTTGTGTGAGTGTTCCATCTCACAAGACTCATGCCCATTGTATAAATTCTCAGCCCAGGATGCAGTAGACTGAAGTGCCAGTCTAGTAAATCTGGTTCATAGACATGGAAATACAAAATCGAAAGTAAGAATTGTCAGTAGCTAAGGTATGGTGTCTATAAGAAGACAAAAAGAGCTAAGGCAATGAGATTGAAAAGAAAATGTGGGGAAATGAGACTACGAAGTGTAGAGTTTATATTATACTATCAAATTTAGCAAATGTGACCCAGTTAAGTAGGCGACAGCTAAAAGAGGTGAAAAGAATTAGTAAAGTGAAGATTTCGAAAAAGGGTGTTCTAGGGAGGAAATCATCTAGCGTAAAGACCCCAGGGTCAGAGAGAGGATGCCAGAGTAGTTGGCAATAAGAGTAGGGGCAGTGGGTGGAGTTTTTAAAAAGAAGCAAAAGAAGAGATAATCAAGCAACAGGTGTCCAAAAGAACTGAATACTTTTCAAATGAAGAAATATATATAATCCAAATATATATATATATATATATATATATATAAAGCTACTGAACTTCTTTAGATACCAGGAAAAACAGAAATAAAAACTGAATTGAAAATCCATCTTATCCAAGTTCAAGTGAACATCAAGAAAACAAGACAAAATGAAAAAAATTAAACAATGAATGTTGGTGAGAATAAAGACAAAAAGGAACTCCAAAGCCATTTGGTGGGAAAATTAGTACAGCCATTATGGAAATCAGCATGAAGTTTCTTTAAAAGAGACTCAGAGTAAAGCTCCCACGTGATCCAGCAGTACCAATATCGGGTATACACCCAAAGGATGCAAAGACAGCATACAACAGAAACACCTGGACCCATTATTACTGCAGCATCATTCGTGACAACCAGGCTGTGGATGAGTCTATATGCCACCGGGAGATAAATGGATATAGAAAATGTGACAAATATATGTAATTTGTTATTATTTATCCATTATGAAAAATTCATGGCATTTGCCTGAAAAAATGGATCCAGCTTTGCTCAACCTGTTAAAAGAAATAAGGCAGACACAGATAAGTGCCGCATGTTTTTTCTCACATGTTAATTTAGAAAATCAAATGAAAACAAAAGAGGGATGGATGATTAGATAATCACAAGGAAATCAACAAAAAGGAAAGTGAGTGTAGACAGTGGGGATATTAGTGTGTATGAACATATAATGAAAACCATTCTTTTGTACAATTAATATCACAAAGTAACAGTAATAAATAAGTGAAAAAAAAACCCTCTTCTTCATCTCACAGGCTGGCAAGAAGCAGCTAATGAACCAATTTGTCATAGAGACAACCGTTTGCTGACCTTTGATGGCAGATAGAGTTGGCCATTGCATGATGCTGTTTCTCAGGCTCCGATAAATGGGGTTGAGATTCCTAGGGTAGTGAAGCATGATAGTCCATATGCTTTCTGAAGGGAATCCTACCACCTGGGAAATATGAGTGTAGAGGACAGAGGCTGAAGTGGGGAGACCTGTCAGGGGTCCAGCAGAGAATTCCAGACCAGAGGTTCTGAAGTCCAGGAACAGAGAGGTCGCAGTGCAGTTGAGAAAAACGAAGGGTCAGGGCCCATTTTTGAATTGCCAACCATTAGTTTCCTCACCAATTGTGTGAGTAAGAACGTAGAAGAATGGAAGTGGGATTCTGAGTATCTGTCAGGAAAAAAACAGCTTTGGAATTACATTAACCTTGATTCAAACCATGTATCACTATTAATGTGACATTAGGCAAATTACTTAACATTTACACGGCTTCATTTCCTCAGACTAAAGTGGCAATGGCAATGTTTAATTTACATACCAAGTCAAAGTTGTAGAACAAACATCAGGCACTGGATAGTAGCACTGAATTATGTGAGTGACATGCATGGCTGTATGTATGTGCTTCTCATCACGTGTGAGCATGAATTCTTCTGCTGCCTGCAAGAGCAGGGCCTCCTGCTATCTCATGAGAGTTGGAGCCCTTACTGCAGCATTGCTCAGTTCCATACTCCCTAAACCTTATGGGGCACATTTGAAACTTTCAATCAGACTCAAAAACCGATGTATTTATCCACTATGATCTTTTGCCTCCTTGGGGGAAAAATGCATTTCAATAAAACCAGAGAACCAATCAGTACTTCATTTACCTATCAGAGTTTATTTCTATATATGTAGTAAGTAGAGTTAGTATTTAGAAATTCAAATCTTAGAAAAAAGAGAATAAAAATGATAACTGAGTACAGCATTATACTGAAAAAGAAATTAAATATGAAATTAAAGGATTTTAACAAATCTTCACTGGAAAAAAATTTAAAGAAAATAAACCTTTAGACAAATAAAACTTCACATTGAATGCTGATTATCTGTGAAGACAAATTCTCAAATGTAGGAAAATAGAAAACCATTATTAATTCATTTGATAAATATTCTATAAAGCCAAGAAGCATGGGAAAAACTAGAAATCAAAGCAACCAAAAAAAAAAAAACAAAACAAAAAACAAAAAAACAAAAAAAAAAAAAAACAGAGATGTCTGGCTACTGGCAGATTTTGTGATGTGACCAACTGGGCCTGTCCTCAGTGAAGCTGAGATACACCACGCCCCCCGAAACAGACTCAGAACCCTTGAGTCATAACTCAGTCCTTCAGGAGAAGGAGTGCAGTGTGCCTGAACTGTGACAGGACTTTTATGTTTGTGAGTTTCCTTAAAGGAGAAACCAGAGAGAAGAAAGCAGTGCTAAACATGAAGTGTTTTAAATTCTTAGTTTTCACTTTCCAGACCATCGCGAATATCTACTACCATGCTGCTCTCTGTCTTCCAGACTGTGAGAGCTACACACAGCAGCACACACTGAGGAACACAGGGGACAGAAGAGAAAGAAAGTGCAATTGTGAAAAGGCTCAGACAACAGCGTGATCAAACAAAATCTGCTTAATGACAGAAAATATAACATGAATAGAAGAGAACATATGTCAAAGAACCTGACAAAAACATGAAATATACAAACAGATATTTGTGTAAAGAGCATTGCACATTTTCCATGTATTCTTAAAAAAAACCATACATATCAACCCCTGCATCACTGATAAGAAAGAGTAAATGTCTTGAAAGGAGACTAACACACCAGAGCAGGTCTTCTGTAGAGACATCCATAGTTCCGGCAGACTCCTTTCTCTGCCCTTCTGGCTCTGAGGCAGAGCTGGGTTGGTGCACTTCCTGGCTTTCAGTGGTATTGTCCCTATGCACCTAGCAATGCCGGCTTTCTAGTGACTGTCTCCTTGACAAGCAGGCCAGGCCAGTCTCAGGCAGCTTCCCTTTCAGCCTGACAGCTGCATATCCCAGGTGGTCTGACATTTGAGATGGAGGCTGTGGATAAGATTGAAGGTGTTTTAGGGGAGAAGTAGGCTGTGAATAACACCAAGACTTCATCCAGATGGAATCACTCATGAGACAACCTGAGATACTCTATTACTGTCCATATGTCTCCTAGGTCTCTGAAGGCCAGACTCCATTGATTTATTAGAAGCCCAGTATTTATGTTTTTGGCTTGTCTCACGGCAGACTACAGTAAAATAGTTATCAGAGATGCTGTTCTTTCTGGCGGTTATTGGATTTTTATAAGTTCTTTAAATAAAACAGCCTCCATAAATATCCTAGTAAACATCAGACAATAAAGTAAATATTTGGAGGTGAGATTCAGTTTATTTCCTCTTAATATATATCACCTTTTTACAAGTTTCCTCCTCAATGCAGCCTCATAACAAAACATCTCAGAGAGCATACCTATTTTATGTCAACAAAGCATGAGACCAAAGAAATCCAAATTAGGAGATATAACCGTGCTAACAGTATTGCTTAAACACAATTTTTCCCTGCAGAAAAACCGTAAATGAACTATCTCATTGTTTTATCAGCACTAACATTGCTACTACTGTATCTTATTTATAGATACTTCTTTGAGGGACTGTAGTAATATTGCAAAATATCAGTTATTCCATCACACTGGTGAATTTAATGAACCTGAAGGTGTGTGTTATTTTAGCACTTGCTGTAGCTCCCGTGAAAACCCAGTGGTGCTAAAATCTGTAAACCTGTCATTGCTTAAGTAATAACCTTGTTAAAAGCATCTTCATTTAACTTACTTTAGCTTCTTCAGGATGCAGGTTTATTTTATCAGCGTGGAGGTATGTGTTTCCAACCCAGACCGCTTACAGTAAATATAATTAATTGTAGTTCATTAATTTATTCTTGGAGTGATTGTTTTTATTTTAACACTTAGTTTAGATTAAATATTGTCTGGAATCTAGTACCTATTTTCAGTTTTTTACACACTCTTAATTTCTATTGAATTTCTGTGGCTACAGGGATAAATTCTGTCTGTACCAATACGAGTGTTTGTTTTAATCTTTAATATTCCTTTATGTGAAGCCCAACAGACTTTTTCTGACATCTAATATGTACAACATACAGCAAAAGAGCTGAGCATGTGTCTGCTAATCTGCTTGCAATGGATTGGAGTTTCTTCTTGCCTTTTAAAAATATGGAGAAAATTGGATATTGATGGTAGGTGTTCAGAATTATCAATTGATTTCTCCAAGAGCACATCTACAATTATTGAAATGCCAGCAATAAAAAAAAAAAAAACCTCTCCCCCTCCCACTTGGAACTATGCTTGAAAAGAAAAGAGGCAAGAGGAGGGGGTGGTTGTACTTGTACAATTACAGTCTTAAAGCCAAATAAATTTTTCTTTAATTAGCTAGGGAGACCAACAGCAAAATGTGTGATAAACTCGGTATGTAACCAAACACTTTGAAATCCTTGGTTAATTGCAATAATGCAATCCATCAATGCTGTTGCATGATGCATAATGTCAGTGGCCAAGTACTCTTGCATTGTTAGTGAATTTCTTTAAATAACTACTAGTCCATGAGTAGGTTAAGCTTACTTTCTCATAAGAAACACCAGTAAAGATGTAATAGATTCAGTGCATTAACTCCTTTTCATAATGTCTTCTTTTAAAATCTATTGTTTTTAGTATAACTGTAAAACTCTGGTCATAAAATTGTTTGTTTTAAATATGTTAAAGTCTTAGGAAAGCCAGATCTACATTGTTCATCTCTGTAAAAAGTTTTTCTTCAAATGAAAAATGAATGTTAATCCCTGAATCAGAATAATAACCAAATAAATTATAACTCTGGTCAAGATATTATTAAAATATTAAAAATGTAACCTTGGGTAGTGATCCCTCTACTCCTCTAACTAAGGTGAATATTTTCAATTTAGGGTAGAAGCATGAAGACAAATCAAGACCTGTGATGATCCTTAAAAGTATTTCAGTGTTAAACTAATAGTGCCCTTTCTTTTCTATTTCTCTCCTTTTTCTTTGTGGGGGGGCGACATTGAGACAGGGTTTCTCTGTGTAGCCCTGGCTGTCTTGTAACTTGCTCTGTAGACCAGGCTGGGCTTGAACTCAGAGATCTGCCTGACTCTGTATCCGGAGTGCTGGGATTAAAGGTGTGAGCCACCAAACCCCCATTACTACTCTTTCATCATTGTTCTGTTCATTACTTTGTTTTCATTGATGATTAGAGTTAAAAATGATTAGGTTGACTAGAGGATGCATCACTGTGTAGACATATTTAAATATATAGTGATAGTTTGTTTTTAAACTTGAATATACACAATTTCTATAAATATCATTCTTTTATTCTATATTTCATTTTTTTACAAATCAATTAATATTTATATGTTGCAAAGGAATGCCATTTTTAGTCAGCATGAGCAGCTATATTAATTTTTGTTTGGCCTGACAACTAGTATAGTCTCTAAACAATAGCTGGACTGAAGATTATACAATTTTATCATTCAATAAGATATACTTTAGGTGGGCATTAAAGTTAAAATAATTTAATGAAATTCATACTTACTTCAAGGGTTTTTTTAATTAAATCTATTGGTTGTTGGTATCTGTGAACTCTTAAGAATAAACACCTGCAGTGCTTTATTATGTAAAAAGGTGGTTTAATTGCATCATATTTATCACAGACAAATCAAGCCCTATTCAGAAGGTAATAATGACAGAGTAATTGGATCAGTAATTGGTTCAGGAAGATTCAATATTGTACTAATAATCATAAATACTGATGTCTTCTGCTTTGATACAGGGGTGACATGCTAATATAGATTGTATTTGGAGCAATAAATATTAGTGAACTGGGTCTTGTATTAAGGTCTAGATTCTAAGCTTAGTTACACTCATCAGAAGCTGCCATAGAATGTATGCTCCCTTGAAAGCATATAGATTCTAGTTTATATAATATAAATTCAGTCAATGATGTCTATTGGCTTTTCTTAACCAGGCATCTTTGAAACAAGCATCATTGATGGAGGGGGAAGTAGCAAAAGAATCTGTTTACTTGTCTTATAAAACTGATCATTCCAGGAAACAATATAGCTTTTACATTTTATTTAGCCAAGTTAATGTGGTTGATGTGACATGATGACCTGGTGAGCAAAATTATTCTCATGCCAGTCATGGAACGAGGAATAAGAAAATCTTTCCTATTACATACTGTGTTCAGCCGACACTTGGCGGTTGAACAGGACTATTTCTTAGCTATTGTGGTGGCAGCTTTTCAGAGTTAGCCAAAGGAGGGGGAGGCCCATTATGAAGGAAACAATGATACTTATTCACTCAACATGGAAACTTGCCTTGTAAGTGCATATTGGATAGCTCAGGACTGGAACAAAATTGGCATACCCCTTTTTATCAGTGGAACAGGAAACCAGGATCAACACGTCTGGCTTGGAATGCTGCCTACTGGTGATCTAAATGGGTATATTCAGCCATTTGCCTAGTTTCTAAAGTTTATACGTATGGGTGTTGTTTACTGTTGTAAGCATCCTATCCCTCTGAAAATGGTCTGTTTTGAGGAAGCAGAGAGTGGTAATTTACAAGTATCAATAAAGTATTCAATTTTGTGGTTATAATTTTTAATCTCTAAAGCAGATAGCCAATTTAAGATAAATTGTGCCTACCTAGTAAGAGAGAATTCTTTGTTATTATTAATAAATTGTAGTTAATAGTATGTACAAAACCCATGCATAAGACCCAAAGAATATGACAGGATGTAGAACTGATTCTTCCTGATGAAAAAAATAATATAAAGGATATGTTTCCTAAGAACATGTTTCCTACAGAAGTCTATGGGACCAGAGAATCTATTGAGTGTGTTTATTTCATTACCTTGGTCTTTATATTTGAGTTCAGCTATCTAAAAATTTGGAATTTATATTCCTTAGAAAATTGTTATGGAGAAAATGATTATAAAACTTATCAGTAAATGCTCAAGGACAGACATTGAATTTACTTCACATCGTTTATCTCTGTGTTAATTAGTTAATGAATCTTCAAAGGTAGGTTCTTGATCTGACTTGTGTGGCTGTACCAGAATGAGCAATTAATAAAATAAAGTAAGTTGTTTAGCTGATGGTTCTGGAGGCTGGAAAAGCTAAGACCAGAATATGGCATCTAGTAGGGCCTTGGGCCTGTGTAATAAGAAGGAGCATGTGATAGAGCTGGTGTGTACAGAAGAGAAGCAAAAGAGATGTGCTCACTTTTCTAAAACCCCAGCAATGGAGCCATTATTTCACATACAACAGCTCTTTTTTTATGTTCTTGTTCACCTGCCAACATTACTCTTGAGTATCAAGCCTCCAACATATGAAATTGGGGACATATCCCAACTATCACAGGCACAGGCAAGTGATGACCTTCTTGCTAAAGTCAGTAAGGAAGCAGTGGTAGGTGGACAGTATACTAGGAAGAAAAAGAGTCAGAAAATATTATGTTTGTGAGATTTAAACAACCCAAAGAGTCTCATTTAAGGGATAAGCTTCAATGTAAGCTGGTGGTCTCAGCATTCCATCTCCATGCAAGGTATGGATGCTACTATTTTCTCAGCATAAGCCCAATTGAGTCTGTCTAATGGCATCCACATTGGCCCATTTTCTACATAGGGGTAAAGGATGTCATCATCTGCAGGGGACTGGGGTCACTGCCAAAGGCAATGATCCAACTCCACAGGCAAGGCAAACAGATCCTTTCAGTTTCTGAATCATAATGTGTCTGCAACACCTGAGCAGTGAAAAATCCTGTGAGGCCTTCATTCAATATCACAAGAATTTCATGTGTTTGCAGAACAGAGTGCCTCCTAAGTGAAGTGACTGTTTATTATTAAGAATCTCTGAAAGGAAATCTGAAGTCAGAGAGCAGACAAGCATGCAGTCACACATTGTCCCAGCTCTGAACTACCTATGTTAAATGATAACGACTTCACAGGGTCCCATGTTACCTTAAACCCTACATGTAATTGTGGTTCACTGGTTTAGTGACATGAATGAGAAGAATTTGCTGCGCTTCCAATTTCTCCTTACACCTTACTTAGGCCCTCAGCTACAAATATGAACATTCTCACAACTGGTAGCTGACAATATTTCTCATCTCACTTCAGTCACACATTGTAGACCTTATTGAGATCCTTTAATTAATGTTTCTTTCTTTTGTTTTCTCCTGATTAAGAACCTCTAGTCATATAAACTAACAAAGCATCTGAAGCTGTGGCTGTTCAGTTGAAACTCAGCTCAGTCTCCAAGTGTCAGTCAGAAAAAATGGGTAAATAAACATCATCATGGTGTATATACTGTTAAAGATTAGCACATTTGTGATTTTGTATGTTATTTTCTGGCCCTTAAAAAAACAGTTGTACCATTTATTGAACAGTACTTTTGTTAAATTTGATAGATTTGAAGCATTTTTTCCATTGCTTACAAATTCACTTTGACATTTGAAAGCTATCTTGGGAGCACCAGCTAATGTCTTCCTTAATTTGAACTCCTTTGGAGCCTTATCTGTGAGGTTGATATTTACTGTAGAAAACTAATTTTAATACTTACTGAATGTAATAACTTATACCCTTCTAAATCTATTTTTAGATATCATTGTAACATCTTACTTCAAACTAGGGGGATTTTCATTTTACCTTTATTTAAACATTTGCCTTCATCAAAACATTATAATAATAAATATCTAACAAAGCACAATCATTTGTAACTTTTTAGAAAATCCAGCCTTAAAGAAAGAAGACAAACAATACTAAAATTTAATCTGTCCTTTGGGGCATGAGACAGCTTATAGGTCTAGTCAGCCAGCTAAATGACAGACAAAAAAGATCATGTGACAAGAGTCTAAGAACTAATTAATCTCCATAAGCTGGGAGGGAGGGAGGGAAGATGACTTGGAATCTGATTACGTTAGTGAATGTAAGGAGGGAAAATGCAGCATGTATATTTCATGTTGATTTTAGCCACCTGAGCCTTTAATGACATTTTGTACCTTCGGAGAAAACTCATATTCCATCTATATGTTAAAAGAAGTACCGTGTGCTAATGCTGTTAGTGCGTGAGTTACTCATTGTTTTAAGTACTAGCAGACTAGATCATGTAGGAGCCCTTTGTAAAATTTTCCAAGTATAAATAACCCCTGTGAAGTTGGCTTATTTCAGAAAGGAAATTAGAAACCCACAGTTTAAAACAGAAATTGTCATAGATATTTGAAGAAATAATAACAATGATTCTCAGCATTGCCTTAAAAAACAGTGAACAATTACACATATTTTGGCCAGTGAACATTGATGGATACATTTTTATTAGATCTTAAGTTAAAATTTAATTTAAATAATTAGTATATGATGTTTATTTCATTCATTGTGCTGAAATGGATGTGAAATGTGGTGTGTGTGATTAAAATATAGAGATTTATAGTTTTACTAATAAACATTATTAATAAAAAATTGTATAAATCATCAGCTATCTACAAAAATGTCACAGAGAATGCCACATTTCAGCAGAACACAAGCCACAGATTACTGCCACCACATAATCCATTGCACACTGAATAGAAGTGGGACTTAGTCTCTTATTTTATTAATGGTAATTATTTTTTCATAGTATTATTAATGAATTTGTAAAGATAATATATCATAAAGTGGGACCTTTACTATTAAATTTCGCAGAAGCAAAGTTTTCATCAGTTAAGTAATATTTACTATTTTAAGATGAAAATATTTTATTTTTCAAGAAAAGACTGAATGCTATTCAATTTTACTCAGAATACAAACTTTAGCTGAACCATACAGATTGCTCCTTCATGTTTTTCTCCAATGTCCTTAAGATGAATGTGCATGATACAGACAGCTGTACATGTAAAGATACACCACTGCACACAGTGTGGAAAATGAGCTGTCTGACTATCCAGGCCAATGGACTAGGCAGAGCACCAGAAACCAACAGTATATCACGTCAGAAATGGGAGACATTCCATCTGTTCTGACCTCTGCCTTTACACCCATCTAATATCCTCACTATCCCTTCCTATTAAGTGCTATCTTTCCACTTTGCCCTTTAAAGTAGGGAAAACAATTCCTCTGTCCCGACTAAGCACTGAGAACAGCTATTTCCTGAGTTTTGAAGAATATTTTTAAAAATTAAAAATGTAGTTGGTATCAGTTCAAATCTTATCACTAGATTTTTAGAATCAAGTTCCTACTGCTTAAATATCTCAAGTCTACATTTCCAGTTATTGATGAAGTAAATCATTTAAAATGTTAAAAAAAAAGCTCTTCAATGAGTATTTAGGAATATACATGGCTAAGAGTAAATGAGAGTGAAAAATGAAAACTCTGATATAGTAGAACATTCTACAGTATTGTACCAAAGCTTTGCACCAAATATAAATAAAATCCTCTATGTACAAAATAATTTACAAATATACCTTTTAGTTTATTCTAAAGAATATTTACTGGGTAAAAGAGCACATCTGAAGTATAAGAAATCATTAACTGTAGCAAATGCTAGTTTTAACTAAAATTCTATTTTTGCCAAAGAATGATGCACAAATGCCTGATCATGTCTCAAACTGTACCAGAAAAAAAAATCATTCATTGACCACACATAATGGAACAGATAAAGCTTGCCATTCTACTTAAGTAAAATGAATTAAAGGATAAGAAAAATAAAATAAAATAAAATGAATAGAACATTCAAAGAAAAGGATTCTGTAATAGTCTACCTTAAATTTCTTTCAACTTTCATCTTTACTTTTGATATTATAGAATTGTTCAGTATTCCTAGAAATTCTGAGGTTCAAAATGATGCAACAGAAGAAACCTGAATGCTTTTTGCTGATATTAAAGTACACTTACAGAGGATTTTTTTAATGCAGTAATTTATATAATCAGACTCAGCAGTTAAGCCTGTATGTCCACGATCAAAATAAAATCCAAATTTTATTTTGAGTATCTAATTTAAGTTTCTTTTTCTTTTTAATTTCTTATCTCTTTTTCTATCTGGCAAGATGTTTCCTAATGCATGTGAATTTGGCTGGAAATTGAGATCTAGTTTGATAATTGATGAATAGATTTATAAACCACCATGACTCCAAATTGGTAGTCTGATGTGAGTGTTTATTTATGTATGTACTTACTAATTCATTAATTCATCCACTTATGGACAAAACATTAGATAAAAATCTGTTTGAAAATACCTTAATGAGAAAGAAGGAAAGCAAATTCTCATTAATATAAAAACAACTTCAGCTATTCGTCCTGATTACAGGAAGTCCCCCATTGTGACAAAATATCACTTAACTTCCAAAAATTAGAAGCAGTGACAGTACACATTGTGTTAATGTCTGCCATATAATAATTTTGTGTAAAAAAAAGATTGTGTGACCTTGTCTTTGGGAGAGCTTAAATTACCAATCATATATATATATATATATATATATATATATATATATATATATCCTATTTCATTTCTTAGGTCTTGATTTTATATATTATTTTGTCTTTGTATTAACAAATATACTTGGCTATAATGAAAATAAACCTGCTGAAGTCTCTGAGGTCTGAGACAAGCTATAACACATTTCTGCACCACAGGGTGGGCTCATGGGATACCTACTGAGAAAATGCATGCCCACTGAGCATGCCCAGACTATTAAAATGAATTGACATGTTAATGCTGACAGGAAAAGAGCACAGGAGAGCTTGCTAAATTACTGCTCAGTCAGGCACTAGGAATTCCTGAGTGGCTAACTCCTGAGTAAAACCCGCAGCAAGGACAACAACAACAAAACTTTATTGTCAAATGTACCCAAACAAACACTAACAGGGTTGTCATGCTTGTAATCCACCTACCCATAAATCATATGGATTTTAATCATACCTGCCACCTTAGCTGCGTATCCCCAGGGAAATGGCTTTCTTTTTGCTTCCTCCTTCATTCATTTTCAATTATCTGGAAGCTGCTCCATGTGTTTATTTATTTATCTAAAGTTCACGTACAGTATGCACACACAAATTTTCTCTAGGGGTCTGGGATCAGGCAGATCATACAAGGATGCAGTGGCGCGAAGCAGCTAACATCTCATGTGAGTATACTCAGTCTCAAAACCTGCTTTGGACCATGATGACAAGGGAAGGGAGGACAGAAAGTAATTAGTGTGTGAACAATGATTGATTATGTCTTAATATTCAGACCACTTTAGACCACTCTAGGTAGACTTAAAATATAAGGAAACAGGAAGTCCATAGCTTTTGATAAGCCAGGAAAAGAAAACTGGCTTTGTGCCTGTAAGTCTTTAGTGTATGGAGAGGTGGAATAAAGTTAAACACCTATGTTAGATTATTCAATTCAATGATTGGATAATTGTACCAAGTTTCATCTATTAAGATGAGCATAAGTAAATGACATCGGCCTCCGGCTATCAGAAAGCAGGTGAAGAAAGGGAAGCTGTACATTTCAGGTGGAATCGTCCAGTCTTGTCTTACTGCGTCAAGAACAACTTCAGAAAATCTTATCACTTTGGCTATTTAAGAAACAAGTAGTACCCTATCTGTGACCTTTTTTCAACTCCAGGAAGTGAAAGAGGAGTACCTGTACATTGTGATGTCTGCACCCTTTTGACACATACATCATTGTTATGAAGTGAAATTGGACAGAAATGGATATGTTAGACAAGACTTTTAACAGAAAACTATATTCTATGTCAGGCTAAATGATTTTTAATACTGTGAAGGTGATGAGTGTGTGCGTGTGTGTGTGTGTGTGTGTGTGTGTGTGTGTGTGTGTGTGTGTGTGCAAGCGCGCAAACTGCGATGCCTTTTAAGCCCATTCTGATCCATACTTGCCATGCTGTGTATGAGCTCGTCTCTAGATATGATCTGTTTAGAACACCCATAGAAATTAAAAGGATCACATGGAGTTTGACATTTTGCAAAATGAAAGAATAATGGATTTATTATATTGTGTGGACTTTTCTCCCCTTTTAATAAAAATGTCTGACCCTTGGGAAGCTTGGATGGAAGTTTAGAAGTCTGAATCATTTTTCTTTTTTATATTCCAAAAAATACAAGAGTGCAATTTCCTCAGTTTCATATATCTTTTGATATTTCAAAAATTTGAGTTATCTTTCCTCCTCATAAATCAGAAACTAAATATCTATTGTTCCTAAAATAACTTGGTATTTTATACTAATTTAGAAACTTATATTTGCATGATTAAATTTTTTGCTGTTTGCTTATTTACTTTAAGTTTTCTTACACACTATGATGAAGACTATACCAGAAAAACCAAATAATTTGGACCTCTGATCTCAGATCTGAACAGAATAACTAGTGTATATCATATTGACATTAGATTTTTCATTACCAAAAAGTCAGACTATTTGTGTATATTGTAAATCTAAGCAGATAATTTCAGCAGAGGAAGATCATTGAGCCAAATTTCATATGTATCTCTTTTAGGATTTCTCACAGTTCTATATTTTTTCTATTATTCCCTTAAAATTGTATTCATTAATATACCCAACAATTACTTATTGAGCATCCAATACAAGCCAAATTGATGCCATGTCAGAGTGTTTCTGGTGAAGTAATATTTAAAGAGGGCATTACTCTCTCCAATTTAAAAATATCAATTTCAAAATGCAAAATTGTTTTAAACCATGAATGTTGACTTAGGTGAATCAAAATAATCAAATATGTCCATAGATTTTTATATCCAAATTAACAAATGCCCAAGAAGATTGTAGCCATCCAGATTTACAATTATCTATTTTCATCATGTGTCTGAGAAGACCAGACCACAGCCCATGGAAGATGATAGAAGAACTCAGAACTGCACAATATCCCCCTAACAGAAAAGGAAGTATCAGAGAGATGACAGGAAGTTGTGAGCATGTGAAAGGAACCCCACAGCACGGAAGTGGATCCAGCGCTGTGAAATGAAGATTGACATGACAAGGTCTGAGAAGACAAGGATGACAGGCACCTTTGGTCTCAGAAGACATCATCGCTGTTCCTGTTGCCATAAAGGAATAAAAGCCAGATTTCTGTGCCTCCTTAGGAAGAAACAGTGCAAGAAGGGTCTATAGCAGATCAGATATGACATTTTCTGAGCCCACAGGTTTATACCTCCATCTTCAGGACAGGCTTTCTGAATGCTACAGTGTTTTAAACTCTTTTTGCACATTCTATAACCCATGTACATAAACATGTAAAGTGTAAAGCACTAATTACTTATTAGTAAATAAAAATGGAATAAAAGAATCTGTGGCTGCCATCAACTAGCCATCAAGCAAAATTTGTATTACTGGACAAATCGCAACTAATAAACAGACTTAGATTGTGAAAAAAAAAGAAAGAAAGAAAAAGGAGGAGAGAAAAGAGGAAACAAATATTGAAAAAATTATTCTAAACTTTTCTTAATAAGGAGTAGTGATTAGTGAGTTATAAAACATAAAGAAAATGTAAAGGACATGAGTTGGGAAGATGGCGGGGGATGCTGTACTTGAAGAAGAGAATGTGACCAACTTACATTGTATACCTGTATAAAATTATAAAAATTTTTACATTTTTTGATTTCTCGGAGGGCACCTTGGGGATCAAAAAAAAAATAAAATGGAAAAGAAATTATTAAATTAAAATAAGGTCATGAGGGTGATCCTTGATCTGATATGACTAGTGCTCATGCCAAAAGAGATGGTAGCCATGTAAAAACACAGGAGGAAGAGAAAGAGCCCAAACCCAGAAGAGAAGACTTCGAAGGAGCCGCTCCTACCTACACTGTAGTCTCAGACTTCCAACCTACAAAATTATGAGAAAACAAATGCCTTTAGTTTAAGCCATGTAATTTGCAGTACTTAATAAGGTTTTATGGGATTACTTTGATACCCACTTACCATCACTGTGAAAAATGTTGGTGGTTTAATAGAGAGTACTAAGGAACCATTGGTATTCTCAAAGGTATCAAATGGGCTTCTCTGGAGATATTGTGAGAGGGCAAAACAGGAAATTCTTTGCTCCAATCTGTCTATGAAATAGATTTTCTCACCTAGAAAGAGATTTTCATCTCTGCACAGTTGGACTAGTGAGAATCTTAGCCTTCTAAAAAATTATCTGAGAAAAGCAAATTACAAGAATAAAGATTTATTTTTAACTCAGGCTTCAAAAGTTTTAGTCTTTGTCCCTAGTTTCATCATTGTGGGCCTTTAGCAGGAAAGAATACGGCATTTGGAAGTGTGGTGGAACAAATCCACTGTGATGGAGGTTCTTGCTTGTCAACTTGATTGGACCAAGAGGCATCTAGGAGCTTAGTAAATCTCACCTTTCACCACTGGGTATGTCTCTGAGATGTTTCCACAAATGATTTAAAGGAGTAGACCTGCCACGAATGTGGGGTGTGGAATACTGTCATACAGGCTGGGGTCAGAGATGGAATAAAAGCAGAAAGCTGGTAGGGTAAGCAAAAGGATTGATTCAAGCACTACCCTCTCTCCCACTCGTGTTTGCTTTATGATGAACAGGTTCCTCCTCCACACCCTCTGGACAACATGATATTAAACCTTACCCAAGACCCAAAGTCATGTGCCAAGCTGACCATGGACAGAAACTTCTGAAAAAATAGCCAAGAAGTAATTCTCGGGTTGGGGGTTTAGCTCAGTGGTAGAGCGCTTGCCTAGCAAGAGCAAGGCCCTGGGTTCGATCCTCAGCTCCAGAAAGAAAAAAAAAAAGAAGTAATTCTCTTTAAGTTGTTCTCTCAAGCATTTCATCACAGATATAGGAAGCTAACTGATACAGCTGCTCTCCTCATGAAAATCAAATGGAAAGAGATAGGGTAGAAGAGGTGTGTGTATGGCTGGGGGAGAACTTCAAGATATAGCTCCACATAGTCTCATGAGTCAGTTTGTATCTAATTTTTCACTTGTAGTAGTGGATGAATAAAATAATGCAACATTATGTAATGTTTTTCTGAGTTGATCAATGACAAATATTTATTTTATATGTGCATGTGATATGTGATTTATACACATATGTACATGTTAGGGCACATATGCCTGCAGGTATGCTCTATCATTTTGCCTTATTTTTTGATGCAGGGTCTCTCTCTGGACATGAAGCTAGGATGTCAGGCATCAAGACACAGAAATCCCATTTCTTCTTCCTTCAGTGCTGTACTACAAGTATGTGTGGCTATACCCACATCTAGCTTCTTGTATGATTGCTGGGGATTTGAACTCAGAGCATCATGCCTCTTCAACTTCTGTTGCATGCTTTCCAGCCCCATGACAAATATTTCTAATTAAGAATAAAAATGCATGTGTAGTTCAATTTAGTGACGTTATTTCTCCAGCACTATAAAGACATATCAGAGAAACATTATGCAATTGACCATAGGCTTGACTCTAAATTCAGAATTTTTGAAAAAGGTCATGATGTGAGGCTTTCCTAAGTTTCATAAGTTGCTTTTGGAAGTCCCAGTGGGGCAGAAGAGTCATCTCAGCCAATGGTAAGAAAAAAATCTGTATTTTTTTTAAAACACAATATCTGTTTTTACCTTTATATTTCTGAAATGAATTTACACACTTTACAATGCCACTTTTGTGTCTGTAAAAAATAAATGGCAAACTACAAAGTTAAAATAAATCTCTTTTGTTCAAAGCCAAAGATCTCACGTGTGTTTTTTTTTATTGCTTTCAGCCTCTTCATTCATGGTTATTGGAGTTTGAGCTAGTGAATAATTCTTTATCTTCACACCTGTCATTTGAACTTGCTGCCATCGTTACAAATGTATCATTGTGTTTTATATTGAAAGCTTCACCTAGAAATGAAGTTCAGTGCATCTGTAGCCACCATAACAACGCATTCACTTCCTTCAGGCACTGGTTCAAACTATGATGTCAGTGAGAATTTAAAATCTTTCTATTTTAGCTCTTTTTAAAATATTTTAAAAAGATTTCGTGTGTGTGTGTGTGTGTGTGAGTGTGTGTGTGTGTGTGTGTGTGTGTGTGTGTGTGAGTGTGTGTGTATTTATGGAGGCCAAATGTGTATGGGTGTAGGGTCCCCGGTAGTTCTATTTAAAACTGTGAGCCACCAATGTAGGCACTGGGAACTGAACTGCAATCACCGCAACTGTGGTAGGTGATTGTAACAGATGAGTCAGCTCCTCAGAACCCCCCTCCCCCCCCCCCCCCCCGTTTCAGTTCTTGACTTCTGATTCTTCTTTCTTTAGCTCCCACTGCAAGGTCCCAAACACAATCCATGCAAATACTACAAGGAACATTGTACTGGAGCTGTGGAAGGAGAGCAGGGGCTGCTTCCTTCCCGTGAATTCTGTCACCCAGGTGGACCTCAGGAAATCAAATAACATCTACTGAATCGCACAAGCCTGTAGGGGGCAGGATTCCACCTGGGCTGGGAATCTTCTCCTGGAGGAAAGCAGGGACCAGCCCTTATGAACAGAAATGGATTGCAAGGGAACAAAGTGACGCAGACTTTTGTGTTCAATGACCGTATGGTTTTCATTATCTTGTTCTCAAGGAAGAATTCACCCAAAGAACAACCAAATGAAAGCAGTGTGTACTCCGTGTCAACCCATCCTGGGATGGATGTGCCACATTACCTCCATTATCTAGTGGTGATCGTCTAAAGGTGGAGAAGTGGGGAGAGGTGGGAAAGACAAAGGTGAACACTGGGAAGTAACAGTGGGCGGTCGGAACAAGAGGAAAGAAACGCTCTGCTGTCTTATTATGTAGCTTCCCACACTCAACAAAGCTGTAATTCATCCTGCAGGTGCAAACACTGCGGGCTTGCTCACAGGCTCTTGACGGATGGGCCGGGATGCATGTTTCTTACCCCAGATGCTCTTAGGAACACCAGCTATGAGATAGGAGACCGTGTGCACCTGAATCAGCACGTTCACGGAATGGGTTTAAATAATTCTTGTTTTCACAGGCAGTGCTGTACACAGGGCAACAAACATGAGGCAAAAGTTCATTATCTTTCTTTGAATAAAGTGTACATACCTCTGGACTCATTTCTTCGTAGTTGTCTCTGAGGTAACCATATTATTACTGCCCTGATTATCTGGAGACACACTGCTGAACCCTTGTTACATCACAAGGAAACATTGTATTCCATCATAAGATTAATTCTTGAGATTTCTACATGGTTTTGAAGAATTTGGACTTTTCTACTACAAACTGAAGGGGTTTGAGTCATTTGATTTGATAGGCTATTCAATTTTACATGATCTGAAACAATGTGTTCCCCACCCTTTCTCAGTAATTCCCACCAGCTTTAAGGATATTAAGATTCGAAAGAACACCAACTCTTTCAGGTTGAAGTTTCACTGACTCTTGGCAAAACGAAACTTCCTGGTTGAAAGAAAAAAAAAAGTTTATGAAAAAGCTCACAAGGGTTCTTAGACATCAAATGGGTCTTACGAAACCACATTTTGATGAGCTAAGTGTAAATGAATCAGAAACACATGGATTAAATTTCCCTTGAAATACACATGGGTTTGGAAATTAAGGAAAAAGTGTTTAGCCAAATGTGTTTTGGGTTTTCTTGAACTGAAAACATTTGAAAAAAAAGTTGAAGTATTTGCTAAACCCTAATATGCTGTTGTGTTTGCTCAACCTCTCTCCAAATCAATTAAGTTTCCATGAGGCTTCCTCCATCCCCTTGTGGCTTGTCTTGTCACCTCTGTCCTGACACTTCATAGGCCAAACTAAATTTCCATTAAAAAAAAAATAGTGTGTTGCTCATCTACTTAAAAATGAGGTAGCCATTAAAACACACAGGGAATCAGAGGCATTAAGGAATGGAAAGCACCCATTAGGCCATGCACTGTGTCCTAAGGGTTGGAGCCCAGCACTCACTCCTCTCTGGTGCTTTCTCCAGCAGTTTTAGATATCTCAAATGACAGGACTTCTCCGTGTCCCTTGGGAGAATATTGTGCATTCTAATAGATTTTGCCATTAGGAACAGTGCTGAAGTGTGCGTGCGCGGGGGTGTGGGGGGAGGCAGGGTGGCTAATTAACCCTTTCACCACTCTAACAATTACCTGGAGTGGGCTCTGAGACTTTAGTGCTTTAGTACTAGTGAAGGAGCCAGGTAGGGTTAGTTTTCATTTAAAAAAAAAAAAACAAAAAAACAAAAAACAAACAAACAAACAAAAAAAAAACCAGTTCTTGGCTAATAGAAAAAGAAATTGCTGCCCATTGCATTGCAACACAAATTTCTACAGTGATCAACCCCCCTCACAAGAGAGACAGGATATGTTAAATATCCTACCTGGTGATTTTTTTTTCTGCACTATTTCTTGAAAGTGCATGAAATTGAAAGCCTTAGGATGCTTTGCTGAACAGGAAATGTTGTATAACTGGCACTAACCAACCCGAAACACCTTTGTTCAGCTTCCAATGTCTTCTCCTTAAATAGCAAATAAATGCATTTCCCATTTCTGCACCTCAGGAAGGTACAATGCTCGTAAGGAAACATCTATCTGTCTTCCTCGACAGACAGAAAAGCCTAGCTTTCAGTATAAAACACACGTTTTCAAAGGTCTTCAGGCAGAGTTTACATGAATTTGCTCTCATTCTCGTTCTACTTACAAATGAGGTATAAGGCACATAATGACTTACATGGCCTGTCATACTGCTACTACACTGACCTTTTCAAGATTCTGCATCGTGAGCAGCTGACAGGCATACCTCTTCCATGCCAGTTATTTCAACCTATAAAACTTAGCCAATGAGGTGGTAGGAAAACCGAGTATGGTGGAAATGGAAAACAGCATTCTGTTCTTGATAGCTGCTCTCGTAGCTGTGGAGTGGTTTGTATGATTCTCTAAAACTTTTTTTTTTTAAATCACTTTCAAAGTGATAATTTCCCTCTTTCAGGCCATCTCTTCTATTAACTTGTTCTTCTATCCAACTCATTTCATTGTCTGTCACGCAAATTGATTCTCTTGTTGAGTTGGGAAGTTGGGAACTTGGAATAGAATATCTACCCCTGCCCCTCTGCCTCTCGGAAAGTAGAAATGGAATTACATAAATACATTTCAGTATTCTACTCCCACGCTTACTCACTTTAAACAATTCTCCTAAAAGATGTTTTAATAATATTTAAAAGTGAAAACTCACCTTTTAACACTGTATCCCTAGCCTGGTGGTGCTTGTTCCTGACAGATACAGCTGGTCATTTTTCTGCTTCAATTGCATCAAAATGTGCAGTTGCTCTGTCTTCACAGTTTATGTTATTGCAGTAGTCTTTTTCTGCCCTGGTTTTGTACTAACATATCTAGCAGTCTCTTTTTCTTGAATCTTTATATATAAGCCATTCCTGTAGCCCTCTAATAAGCATATTACTCTTCTTGAATTTCTTCTAAGGACTGCCCTCCCTCCTTTGCTTAAAATGATTGCTGGTTACTATTTAATGTTTTATGTTTTAATTCTTTTTAATGATAGATATTGCACATTTTAATATTTGGAGAGGCTGAAATTCACATAAGTTTTAAACAAGAAAGGCAACCCCCCCCCCCAAAAAAAAAAAAACCACACATCTTTGTCATTTGACACCAGCCAGGGTCAAATAAAAAACAAAACAAAACAAAACAAAAACAAAAACAAAAAAAAGGAAAAACTGCTTTTTTTCTTAAAAATTATTCAATATTAATATGATTCCAACCAGAGAATGGGGACAATATTCTATATCAAGTTATCGAGGTCTGTATTCTACCCTGGATTTTTAAAGTTGTGCATAAAGGGATATTAATTTTATCATCTGTAAAATGCTTTGATTTAGTTCTTATTTTCAAATAGAAATATTCAGCTCATTCTTCACGTAGAGTTAACTTTTGAGGTTATGGTAAGCATATAATGCAGTCAGCCGTATTAAGACCACTGGCTCGTTTTCTTCGTTATTGGCCAAAGTGAAAACAGACTCTGCAGTGCACACAAGGCGATGTCTTCGGTGGGCACAAACTTAGTGAAGTCTGAAGATTGGTCTGTCAGATAGAGCTGAAGTCAAGGTTGCCCTCAACTAAGCTCAAGGATGCACATTCCCTTGTTTTCCTAGTTCTCATATAATGGATCCTTTAAATAAAAGTCACCCTGTAGTCCATCCTATTAGCCACATTAGATAAACTGTTGTCTGAGAAGGAATTTAAATGCAAGATTTGTTTTTTAAAGTGTTTTTGCTCTATCTTACAAATTCATGCCGTTTCTAAAAGAGATATTAATAAATCCTTGAAAGCCAGCATTTTCTATGCTATGATCATTCCATAGACACTGGGAAAATAGAAAAATATTTATAAAGCATTTACTGATGAGTAATTCACAAGGAAATAATTACAAATACAAGTCAAACAAATTGGCAATTGTTTGCATTTCAAAGTAGAAATCACATGGAAAGAAGCAGTGCTCTGACTGGCTTTGTGAGCATTTCAGGAAACGCTGTTCCCTGCTCCATGACACTCACATGGAGGTCTCACTGATAAAGAGTTAGTCGACAGTCTGGATTTCATAAAGTCTCCCTGGCTCTATCAGACCTTGCTGTGTGGCCTAATGGAATTCACTCTGAATTTTGTGATTTTCAGCTTTCTCATCAGTGTGACTGGGAATAAAACCAAAGAAAAAATTAAAGGTATTAATACTCAAGTGTGCTAACATTTTATTAGAACTGAACCATGTTTTCTTCGTAATAGATGAAACAAGTTTGCTTTAGGACTGCCCATATCCTAGTGTGTTTGGTTGTTTGCAAACCTTCTCAAATTTATGTGAGCTTTTAGTTGTGAGGGCCATTTATACCCAGTACTTAAGAGAAATGAGAGCTCAGTTGAGGGTCCAAAATGAAAGGTCCAGGCCACCATGGATATTAGAAAAACAAGATAAGCTCCTCTTTACATCAGTGCCCAACAAGTGATACTTAATACGATCTCATGATGTTTAAGCCAGATCAGCCAACAGACAGCACATTTTCATTAACTCCTTAATTGACACTGTATGAACCCTCAACTTGTCCCATCAGAAAGTAAAAAGGTAAAAGTTCTATGTTTCCTCTAATAAGTCATGCCCAGAAACCATGAACTACAATCGTACTGTCAGCTAACGAAACGAGAATCAGTGAGTGATGTGGGAAGAAAGGTTATACGGTATGGAGAAACTCATGCCGGCCCTAAATGGAGCTGAAATCTTGTGTCTCACAAACACAAAAAAACCATTATCAAAGTAGCTGACAAGGAAATATTTGAGTGATTATCATAATTTCTGATCTGCTTGTGACTGCTGCATTGCTCATAGGTTCCATGCACAGTCCATAAAAGCAATGGCATTCGTGTAGGGAAATCATGTTTCTATATTTGTATGGAGAGTCTAAATTCACATTCATCCATACTTCCTGTTAGCATCATCCTACATTTTGCATTTTCAAACAATGAATAATTAACAGCTGTGTAAGCGAGGGTGGTATGGTCAGATGACCTTCTTAGCCACTTTCCCACTGAGATTATAGAGCAGTCTAAAATGTCTACATAGATTTGAAAAAGGTTGAAGACATAAAATGAGGGTATCTGTGGCTTCAGGGAATTATGTATTTAGGGAATTTATGTAATACATTTTATAAATCTAAAGATGTTTTATCAGTCTTTTTTGTCATGTTGCAATAAATAACGTTTTATGCTTTGTGAAGATTATTGAAATCTTGATTTCAAGGAGAGATAAAATTTTCACAAAATGTTATCCAACATATATTTTCCCACATAGACCTTGTATTGATGTTATTAAAAACATGAAAATAATAGATACAGTTCTGGAAGTATCGATAACAACTTCAAATCAAGATTTTGTTTATAAGTAAAGGTATTAAAAATGATCATTTACAATAGGGAATTTTAAAAAAGTAGCTTTGAGATCACACAGAAAGTCTTTTCATTCAGATCAAATTAATGAATCAAGTCCAAATATTTTCATGCTCATACAAAGAGGAAAGCAATAACTGATAATCATTTATTCTATGGTTAGATGTCATGTAAATCTTTAAATTATATTAGTTTTATTTTTCTTACCAGATGCTTCAAATAGATAAGTTCAATCTAATAATAGTTCAATTTCTTTAGCATGAATAAAATCAAAGTTAAATTTAAGGTAGTTGACCTTGCTAAAATAAAAAAGTATTCAGAATTGAACATTAAAAGTAATGGTAAAATTGTTTCTTTTGTAATGACACAGATACATATACTAAAAAAAAATCATTATGAAAGTGCCACTACTAACATTAACAACTCATGGGGTGGAATTACACTCGGAGCTTGTGGTGTGCGTGCAGAATATATATTCATTTCCACACTCTGATAATCTCAATAAAAAGATGACATTTTTATCTGAGAAGTGGCATCCTAAAATTGTGTTTTGTATTGCAAAGGTAGTGCAAACAAAATGAGAAGTCTGGACCTGCAAAGCCACTTACATAGGGCGATGTACATACTTTTATCATTTGTGTAAATTTTTGTTTAATGTGGCTGCTAGATTTTTTTCGGTTAAATATATATTGAAACAATTATAACTACAGAAACATCACTACAAAGACTTTCTGCTTTTAACTTCATAAACACCTACAAATATCTTTCAAGGTCCTTCTTGTGAAGAGTTGGTGGCTCCAGTGAATAAGTGACGGTGTAAGAATGGACTACTTCTGCATCATTATGACCACATTACCTGAAAGAAAGAACTCCAAAGAAAGAAAAACTCGATTTGGCTCTTGCTTCAATCCCTTGTTGCAAGGAAAGTATGGAAGACGGATCATGTGGCATCAAGAAAAAGAATAAAAGAACCAAGAATAGGTTATTGAGCACAACAGGTTCACAAACCCTCTCCTATTCACATACTTCTAACAAGGTCTCACCTCCTAATGAATCAATAGACTTCCCAATTAACAACAGCAGCTGGGAAATCTCACGTTCAAAATATGTCTTGTTATCGAATTTAAAATTCACACCATAGGAGTTGGGGATTTAGCTAAGTAGTAGAGCACTTGCCTAGCAAGTGCAAGGCCCTGGGTTCAGTCCTCAGCTCCGGAAAACAAAACAAAACAAACAAAAAAACAAACAAACAAAAAACTCACACCATAATAGTAATACGGTAAAACATCAGCTAGAAGATACCATTTAGGATTTTTAAACTGATGATAAATGTAGTACTACTTTCTGCTCACCACTAGTATTTCCAATTTATTTTGTTCTTCTTTCTACACAATGCTATGTACATATTATACAAAATTAAAATTGGGATAATCTCGCTTCTAGTGTAGTTTGCCTTCCTTTTACCAGGCACATCAGCATCTGCTAACTGCTAAGTCATTTACAATGCTATGATGGCCAGATAACAATAGAGATTAGTGGCAGAATGCTGCTTTTGGCCTTTGGTTTGATCCCTAGCACCAAAAAAGTAAAAAGAAATTATTGTTTGAATAGGAGAGATCATTATAGGCATCAATCAGCACTGAAAATGGACTTTGGCTAATATTTATGGGAAATTAGATGATCCTTTGTGGTAATGTGTGCAAAACCTCAAATCTATTGAATACATTGTACATTTGAAATAGGCAACTTTTGTGGCATCTGAATTAGGTATCAGTAAGAAAATTTTATATTTGTTTTTAAATTATTTCTTTTTCTTTTGAGCTTAGAATTACATTATTTCCCCTTTCCTTTTCCTCCCTCCAAACCCTGCCGTATACCACCTCTTTTTCTCTTTCTAATTCTTGGTCTCTCTTTTCATTGTTTTGTTACATGCAATATATGTGGAGCTGTTTGGAGGGTTACAGGGCCTTTCGGCTCTGAGACTTTACTGCAGGAAGTGCATCATTGGAGCCAGTCTTAAAATCTTACAGCCTTGCCCCACTTCCTAGTCCACCTCTCTGCCTCTTGCTTGTATATTAAATATAATCATCAAGAATCCTGCTCTTGCTTGTGTGTTAAATATAATCATCCAGAATCCTGCTCATGCAGCATGCTGTCATGTCCTTCCTGGCCACCACAGACTCACCCTCTGGAACTGTAACTTCCAATAAACTTTCATCTACTATTTGTTTTGGTCAGAGTGCTTTATCACAACAGTAAAAGAGTTACTAATGCAAATTACAACCCCCTTTCTTCAACTCCTAATATGGTGGGGTTATAAGTATGTACTCCCTCATCCATCAATTTATAGACTTAACATGAAACTTTTTATTAATAAGTATAAATGTAAAAATAATAAATCTACAATTAATTTACCATTCTTTTCTTTCCCTTTTTGTTCTATTGTGTGAAACAGTGCCAGCTTGCCCTAATCAATGGATACTTCTAACTCTGTACTGAGATTTACACATACAACTTTATAAGGCAGGTTATGATGAGAAAATCTGATCTAGAGAATTAAACAATTTTCTAAGATTACAAAGGTCACACGTGATGTACACAGGGTCTCTGCTCATGTAGTGTGGCTACAATGTTCTGGTGTTAAGCACCAAGCAAGTGTCCTCCTCCTGGTTACAATCCTACTTGCCCAATGGAAATATTTCAATGCACAAAATTCCCTATGTTTTATTCCAAGTAGCACTTATTGCCTATTTTATAAAACAGCCAGTATATATGTATTTGGTACACATAAATATATATACACTTTACATGTATATTTATATACACTTTATAAAATTGCCAGTATATATATGTGTGTATATATATATATATATATTAATTTCACATTTTATTATCCGTGGCAAATTTTTATCCTTTGAGGAAATTTTGATATCTTGAATTTGTTTAGCTTTCAAACTATGTTCCTCTTATGCTTGATAGATACTTGTCATTACAGAAATCCATATTTGCATTATTTAGAGGGGTTCTTGTCATACTCGTTTTAAAGAATTCGTTTGTAAGGAAAACAACATCATTCTGATGTCTCTCTTTTCTATGTTTTTAAACTTTGGAATGTGGAAGATTCTATTCCAAAGATAGGTAAAGCCTATGAAAAGCCCTGTCCCGTGAGTACTGAATTACATCAAGTCTAACTTCCATCTACATTTACTGTAATAACATTTATAGTCAGCAGATAACAGGCCTGTTCTTGAAAATTCTATAATCACTGCCCAATATATCGATATAAAAGGCTACATTCTGGTTCCAACTTCTCTGAGAAGAATTGAAAGCCTCAAAACACTGCTACTTCCATGACTGAGTGCTGCTTAAGCAAGTGTAGAAGAGGTTATGAATTTGAGAAAGAGTCGGATGGGGTGAGAAAGGGGTGGACATTATATAAATGCAGTATCATATATGAAATTCTCCAAAATAAAAAAAAGAAGTGAATTAAACACTATCTCTTCATTAAAATATTATCGACACGAACTTGGAAGGCTCATCTAATGTATTCAACCATTTACCAGAATGAAAAACACAGGAAACAAAGGTCATCAAGTACCTGAGAAGAAATAGAATCAAGAATCATGGGCTTCATCCTACTCACTCATCCTCCATTTCTTTTCCTTCTTCAAAATAAAATTACATTAAAATTCGTGAATATATAGTATCTTTTTCCTTCACTTAGGAAATGATTATGAGAGAAACATACAAATTCTTCTCAGTGAGAGTCTGCAAATTCAAGCACATCATATTGGCATGTAATTTTGAGAGGTATCAGAATACAGCATATTAAAATATATTGAACATCATTATTATTCAGCAATTTCCTTACAAGATAATGAAATAAATAAAAAATTATGATCAAATATCAGAATAATGTATATGTAGAAATTAATATCCATTTTGTACTAAGAATCTAATTATGAGTAACCATACTTGCATATCATGTGAACATGGGTTTTTGACCATGTCTACTAATTCTTTGACTTTAAAAACTTGCTAATGATCCAAAATTTCATTTCTAAGCAGAGAGATGTTGCTAAGTAATGACTTCTCAACACACTCTTCTAAATTTATTAGCTGTTTTAGATTCACCTGGAAGGACTCATTAAACCAGAAATTACTTGAGATTTATAGTTTAGCAAGTTACCAGGAGATGCTGCTATTTTTATTTAACTATGTTCAATTGAAAAGCACTGTTGTAGGGTTGTTACAGACTCAATTCCTATCAACTTAACATAAAAATATATTTGCATGGATCTGAGAATTAAAAAATGGGGAGTAACAGGAATTCTCAAACTAGGTATTTACAATGTAGCTTATTTTAAATGTTCTTTAAGGGGAAATTCTTCCCTAATCTCTTAGTAATTTCTAGTTCTGAACTCAGGTTGTTAAGCTTGGCTTTTTATATATGGTATAAGTAGTATGCAGTCATTCATCAAATATTTATTGAACAATTATCATATGGAAAGTATTGTTCTTGGAACATGGAATGTACCAGTGAACAATTTATATATATATATATAATGAGGAAAGCAACGATGCCCTCATAAAGAATCATTATAGAACCAGCCTGTGAGTATTGGTTCTATGCTATCTTGGTTCTATATTCTTGCACCATGAGGAACACTTGAGAAAATAATGTAAAGCAGAAAAAATACATTTTAGTTCATATATTCAGAACTTTCTTTCTTTCTTTTTTTTTTTTTTCAAGACAGGGTTTCTCTGTGTAGCTTTGACCCTTTCCTTGAACTCGCTTTGGAGACCAGGCTGGCCTCGAACTCACAGAGATCTGCTTGCCTCTGCCTCCCGAGTGCTGGGATTAAAGGCGTGCGGCAGCGATGCCGCCGCCGCCACCACCACCACCCGACTTTTTATTCAGAACTTTCAATCCATGGCTGCAGGCTGTAATGCTTTGGGACCTGTGATAAAGCAGAGGCTATGGTAGATCAAAGATTCTCACTTCAGGAAACAGAAAATAACAGATTGAAAAAGATCCAGGGCAAGAAACAACTCCAAAGACACAGGCCTCATAATCTATTTTTCCAACTAGGTCCTATACTAAATCTTCACCTCTTCAAATTGTACCTTCACCTGGAGACCAAGTTTTCCACACATCTATCTGTAAGGGCTATATATCTTGTTTAAACCATGTCTACTTAATCATGTCCTTCAAATTGAAATGTGAAGAATCATTAAAGCTGTTAATAACATACAATATCAAATAAATAAGTGTAGATGAAATTCTAAGATATATACGAGATATATATATCTCGTATCTTGACTTCAAAATGTATGTCCAAGGATGCTTTGCTTTGGAAAAGAGATTCTGTTTTTATTTCCACAGAAGATGAGATCCTGTAGTTTGCTTCTAGGCTAATATGGTTTGATCAGCCAGGATCCCCTCAAGGGTCTCTGATGACACCATGGCACAGATGATCCAACATCAGACAATGCTTCTTCACAGACTATTCCATTCAGGACTTGACTATAATTCTTAATTTTCTCAGGATCCCCATAAGATTGCCAACACCTCTTTCCAGCAGAAAGTAGTATGAGAAGCTATGCCCAAATTCCCAAAATATTGTTTATAAATGTTTATTTTTATTTAAAGGGGGTTGATTATAAATGCAATATCTTTCTAAAAGAAAAAAGGGGGATATGATAGGATGAAAGGATAGATTATTGAATCTACTTTCAAAGAACAACTTGTTTAAAATGTTATACATTCCTATGGATTTTACTTTATTGATACAAATTTAAAGTTAATTTTGTTATACTGCATATACATATATATATATATATATATATATATATATATATATACTCTTATTTAAGGTTAAGATTAATTATTAGTCATCTATGAATCAAACTTAGAGTCACATTAGTTTAGTTTTTTAGTTATATAAAGGTATATTTAAATTAGGTAGGTGATCATTAAACACTTCAAAGACTTACAGAACATGGCATTTAAAATGTTTTAAAAACTTAGACTTTATTGGACAATGAGACTTGTCTGCTCCTGGCAGCACTGATTTAGGTCAAAGAGGAAGATGAATGTTGAAGACACTCCATGTGGAGCTTATCTTCTTCTTGGCAAAAATAGACATTTGGGCAAGAAAATGTTCTTGCCTAGACTGCTTGACAAAATATTTTATCAAAAAAAATATTTTATCAACTGGACATGCAGGACCCATAGGAAGGTGACCACTGAACTTTGCAAGGCAAAATGGTCCTTCAGGTTCCTGCTTCGCAGAGGAGACTGCCAAATATTCTACAGGAAACAGAGAGAAGCAACTGAGAGAATCTAGACTGATGAGCTGAAGATGGATACCCCAAAGTTGCAGAGGAACTTTGGATGACTATTCACACAGGCAGCTGTCTCTGTCATTTCCAGAATTTTGAAATTTGCTTACAATGCATTTCCTGTTTACTTAGGTAATATTATATCCTTCTGGAGTCTTTGAAGAATAGATAGATATAATTTTTCTTGGCAATGATAAAGATAAATTAGATATGAAACTTTAGACTCACAAATATAGAATAAATAGAATATTTTCTTTGATTTTGCCAGTTACAAATAGACTAGATACTATAACTAATTCTTGCTTGATAATTGTTTTATTATATGTAATTTTATGTTACATATAACTATGTTATATGTTAAAGTCAAAACCTTCCTTTTTGATTAGACAGAAAAGGGGAAGTGCTGTGGAATTGCATTCTGTATGCTGTGAATATATGTTGCACTGATTGGTTGATAAATAAAACACTGTAGCCAGTCAGGAAGTGTAGGCAGGGTAAGCAGATGAAGAGAATTCTGGGAAGAGAAAGGCTGAGTCAGATGCCATCAGCCAGACACAGAGGAGACAAGATGACAAGGCAGAGCTGAGAAAAGTTACCAAGCCATGTGGTTAAACATAGATAAGAATTGTGGGTTAAATAAGTATAAGAACTAGTCAGTAATAAGCCTGAGCTAATGGCCAAGTGGTTATAATTAATATAAGCTTCTGAGTGATTATTTTATAAGTGGCTGTAGGTCCGCAGGGGCCAGGCAGTACCCGAGAAACTCTTTGTCCTACACTTTAATAGTTCAGATGTTAGAATTTGTTCTGATATAATATCACACATTGAAAAATTGTAATGTCACATGTATTTAGGAAATAATTTAAAATCTATGTGTGATGGTCTGTTTGATTCTTTACTAGATTTAGAATCACCTAGGAGACATACTTCTAATTATCCCTTGAGTTGTTTCCAGAGAGGTTCACTTGCCAGGGAAAACACCCTTAATGTGGGCAGCAGCATGCAACGTGCTGAAGTACTGGGTTAAATATATGAAAAAAATAAAAATGAAAGAAGAGAAAGAGTGTTCATCTCTCTGCTTCCTGATAGGAAGCACAATGTGACCATAATCCTCATATTCCTACTGTCATCCATTCCCAGACTTGATGCTCTGTCGACCCTCAAACTGTAGCCAAAATACCCCGTTACCTCTTGAAGTTACTCTTCACAGCAAAGAGAAAAGGTACTAGTACACTATGTTGGAAACAGACTATCACAGACACCCTTTTAGGTTCTCACTTATAAAGAAAAGAAACAGATACTTACAGTATAATTTAATTATGTGTGGAGAGACATATGCAAGCATCTCAGTCTACAAAATCTATCTTCAGAGAGGAAAGAAATTTTAACTGGTGACAGGAGTTGATTTTGAACCATGGAATAAATTGTGTATTTGAAATATAGAGGGAAATAAATATTTTTAACATACAGGGTATTTTAATCACTATTATTTATTTATTTATTTATTTATTATGGTGCTTTTTAATATTGTCCAATGGAGCTCTTTAAGTTTCTGATGTTTGGAGGTAAGCATTCACAAAATGTTTTTTTTCTTCAAAGATCAGCTGTTCTTTGTTCAACATTTAACGCTTCATTTCCCTATTTATAAAACCCTAAGATATTTATCAGAGTTCCCTTCTAGGCATTTAATCAATTGCCTAGCCACTTCCAGATCTCTATATTTCCTTTGGTCCATCCAATGTTTGGTCTCTCCAAACTTTATAATGACCAGAGTTTCATCCATCTCTTCCAAAAGTTCCTAATTCCCCCTAAACCAGTTAATCCTCACTGTTGTGGAATTCTGAGCACATGTGAAGAGGAACACTTTGCTGGGTATTTTGAATAGATTATTTTTTAATCCTTGTGTCTGACCTAAGATGGAAACACAGAAATTCTTTCCTCCCTGTGTATTTCTAAAGGTAAGTCTTTTCGGTTTTCACAACTATACCTTAGACAACAGTTCATACTGCTGATATTTGTCACCATCTCTTGCAAACAGGTCCAAGTGGGACCCACAGGACTGACTACATTCTTCAAATATTCTTTGTGAGTGTAACACCACAAAGAGTGGCGCCATTATTTCCCTTGTTCTACCACAACACTTCTATTAATGCAGCCTCGGGGCCCATCAGCCTTTTTGGCAGCCACATTACTGTTGACTCCTACTGAGATTATTGTCAACTAAATGCCTAAGTCTCTTTCACACATGCTGCTGCTAAGTCATTTTACCACCACCCCAACCCCATCTTTGTGCATTTTGTTTTTGCATCCAGGTGTGGGTCTACACAATCATTCTGATCGCCGCATGTAATTATATTAGAATCAGCCTGTTATGTCTGTCTTCTAGCATCTTTTTTTCAACATGTTTCTGCATCTGCTTCTGAGGTAAGTGGGGAGTACAGTGATTCCGATGCTTCATATTTTCTTTCTTTCTTTCTCCCTCAAACCTTGAAGCTAGTGTTTCCAAATCTAGCCACATCACTGTTAGTTTGCACTTAATTTTATTGACAAGTCTCTATCTAACCAAGCACAATTTGTGGCAGCCTATGGCAATACCTCTGTGTGGGATGAAGAAGAAGCCTGCTTTGAGGAAGACAGAGTTGATAGGCTGTAGTACAGGCTGTGCCACTCACTATCTACTATGAGGAAATCGTCCACAGCTGTGTGAATCTTGTTGTGGTCCAGCTGAGAACTGAAATGGTTACAGAGAATTGAGGAGTGATGATGTTCAGGTAAGCAAAACGTTATAAGTAGCTTAAAGCAATGAAACTATTTCTAGGCTTTTCACTCAAACTAAATTGTCCATACACGTTAAATCCCAAAGAAAATAAAGAGCTCTGGAACCATGGGAGAATAAGAGGGGATACACACTGTATGATTTTGTCACCAAAAACATCACTACCTGCTTAAAATTATGTAAATATTATGGCTGGATACACTGTAAAGTTTTCGTATGAGGTCAGAGATGAAAAACATAGTTGAAGAGAAATCAAACTTCCTGCTTTTCCTTATCCATTGGCCACATTTTCTCCTTTCTCTCAGGCCTTAGACAAATACCAAGTGACCTAAAAAATTTTAAAGAAAGGCAAGAGTGTTCCATGCCAGATAGTTTTTATCTTCTTCCTCTAACTGCATCCAAGAAACTAAAAAGGGAAAAGTGGAGAGAGGGAGGGAGATAATCAGAGTTGATTGTGAGCCTGGGAAAAGTCTCAACTATGTATTGAGATTCACAAAAATGAAAGATGAAAGATCACAAGAGAGGAAATGAATAGCCATTTTGCCCATTGCCTGTGTTAGGCTCCCCATTCTTCCAGCTGCAGCGGAGGCTTCAGTTTCATCCTTCAGATCTGAGTTAGATGCAAACATCTCAGCTGCTGCTCTTTCTGGTGTTTGCCTTTCTTTCGAATGTCCTAAAGATAGCATCCTAAGTAAACGCACAGGCAGGCTGAGGAAACTGCCTCAGGGAGGGATGGAACCATCCTCTCTGGTAGTGAAGGCTTTTCCACCTGCAGAGTATAAGCTACTCAAAATAAGGAAATGGTAAGGGTAGCATCAACGCTTGACTCTACTTAGGAAATACTCTCTTCCCTTCTGCAGGGCACTCAGCAGAGGTGCCCGTTGCTGCCTTCTTTAAGGTTTGTTTGTGGTGCCTAGCACAGGGCTTGGTTGAATTCATTATGTATTTATAGGTCCTCTCTCATCTGAACCCAGTAACCTAAACTTTGGCTCACACAGATGTAAGCTGCCACCAGTGTGCAGACGTTGCCTGGTGAGGATTTGTTTGTTCTGCCCTGAGTGCTGCTCTGCTGTCATTTCTCAGGCGTTCTGGGTGTTGAATGAACTGCTCAGACTCTGCCAATATGATAGAACAGGCACAGCTGAGAGCATAGGTATGCAACCTTTCCGTGAATCTGATGGTTTCTCAATCAGCTAATATAGCACTGGCCCTCAGAGTTTGCATCTTGACAAATTCTCCAATGTTGTTGCTGTTGCTCCACAGATCGCATTTAAAATACCAATGGCACTCATCTGATCATTTTAAGTATTGAGGAATCAAACCATTCCACGAACTGGAGAGAAGCCTGTGGGATATATGCACTCAGCATGGTGGTATCACTTACTCACTCTGAGAACAGGCATTTTCTGTTCTTACAATCAGCTCCTCCAAGCAAAGACAGAATAAGATAGGACCAAGAGGAGCTTGTACGGGATGCACAGAGGACAGACTTATGTAAAAGTTGTGGATTAAATAAGAAGTTTTTACTTTCTTTAAAGTTCTCCAGAGGAAAGCCAGAGGTTCTATAATCTCCCTTGCTAACTCCTTCCATATCTAAAAACATTATTCAGAACATTCCTGCTAGGAACCTAAGCCCATTTTCCATTGCTAATGAGGCATTCTATAGTACACTACTAAAGAGCTGATGTTGGAAAACAAATGTGTCTATGAAGTAACCACATTAAAAAAATAAAATTGAAATAAAAATAATTAAATGCAGCCAACTGCTTTAAGCAACCATTTCATCACATGATTAGAAAAGTATTCAAAAGCTGTCCAAAATCTGTTCCCCTCTGTTACTTCTTGCCTTTTGCTCCACCACAATGAGCCCTATCAGCTGTTCAGAGCATTGTCTCTATGTATTTCCTTTTTCTGTGGCCAATTCTGAGCTTTCTTGAGGGCAAAATTATCTTCATTTATTCTTTTGGGATTATCTGGCTTTGTGTTGTTCATATAAACTTATAAACACAGAATAAAGCCTACATTTGCCGCCCCCCAAAAAAGTAAACTTCTCAACTGTCTTACTGAAGACACAGTATCAGATAGCGAAATAAGACATACAGGTCCGGAATGAGTTAGGGAAAGTGTTACAGTGTTTCTGAAGAATTCAGAGATCAGTGTTCCCTTCAACCTTTGACAGAGTTCATCCATGAACCTCTATTCTCACACATTCATTCTTTAGAAGAAGGAGTAGAGCAAGTGATACAAAATTCATTCATCCTTCTGTTTATGAGAAGACAGTGTGGCTATTTCAGGTGATCAACGCACCTGAGAACCGATGAAATTATGAGTTAGAAAGTCCAATGATTCATTTCATGGTGGTTTGTGTTGTTTTGCCTTCTCTTTTTATTATATTTTTGATCAGATAGCCTTAACAGGTCATGCTTAGGCTATATATGTAAACCTGGATAATAACAAAGCATTATACTGCACCCAAAAATCCATTCTGCTAACATGGTAAAGTACAACATTTTTGTCTTGAAATATTTAGCACATAAGCAATCTCATATTATGATAAGTATAATAAAGAAAAGCAGCTGGGGAATGTGGATGAGCCAAAGATCATTTGGTTTACAAGCATGAGGCCCTGGGTTGGATTCTCAGTACTACAAAATAAAAGAAAGCAAAATACAATCAAATTGGGGAAGAAAATGGAAGTGGATTTCATATTTCATTGTATATATGTATGAAATTCTCAAGAATAAGAAAAATATAAAAAATTATTTTTAAAATATTAAACAAATATGAAAAGATTTTAGTGGAAATGCAAACATACATATTTATTGTTTAAAAAATAACTGATACAAATCTTTCTCTATTCCAATTACTACTACATTCTAGGCATCTTCTAGAAGTTGCTAGAGATTAAGCTCTCAGATTGGGGAGATGGTTCAATGGACAAACTCTTGCTGTGTAAGTGTGCTGATAGGAATTCAGATCTGCAGAGCCCACATAAAGTTTTACTTGGTAACATGTGTCTTTAATCCTGCATCAAGATGTGAGACAGACATGGAAAAATCCACGTAAGCTCATGGACCAACTATCCTGGTGTACTCAGTAGCAAATAGAAAAGATACTGCTTCAAACAAGGTGTAAAGTAAGGACCCATAGCCCAGGTTGTCATCTGGCCCTCACATGCATCTTTAGTGTATGTGTATCCACACTCACATTTAAATGCATAAAATAATACCTCATGTATATATACACACACAAGAGATCAGAAGTCAAATTAAACTACCATGCATTATTGTCATTATTGTTGTTCTAGATGTATTTCTAGGAAATAAATGGCAATAGAATTTTAAAACTAGAAATTAATTCAAATATCCTGAGTTGTTTTTCAAACCATTCTTAAACAGTAAAAGGCACATTTCTGTAGCATTATTTAGCACACAACACATACATATGCACACACACACATACACACACACACATAAGTAAAGATGAAACAAAACTCCACACCACTTAACTGCACTATATGTGATTTTGGTGCCCTCTGATATTTCCTTTACTCTTCTGTTTTGCTTTTGACAATGTGTTAATAATAAGTTCAGCATTCATGAAACTTCACACACACACACAAAAAAAAAAAAAAACCTCTCATCTTTTGTGAAACCAAAGAGAGAGAGATCCTGATATTTTAAAGAATTCCTATAGTAATGATCAAATATGTTCCTGGTGTGTTGATGATTCCCTGGTTTCTCTGTCCCACTTTAGGGCTTGATATAATGGAGTTTGTGAATCTATGTTCCTCTCTATTTGACTCCTGTGGAGTTGGAGACCTCTGCAAAATACATGTTACGCTTGCAGACAGTGTAATATTAAGTAACATTGTGATTGGCTAATGTGCAGTTTTCAATGAATACTTTGTAGTTACTACCCCAATTTGATGCTCAAAATGTATAAGCCATAGTGTCCTTACCCCTACTGCCTTTGCACGTCCATTCCCTTAGGCTTATCTATACTTAGCTTGCAATATATTAGATCACTCCTAGCAGAACTCTCGAAAGCATCTACAGCAATCTTTAATTCATATGATTAAAAATTCAAAAGAAGCCCTTGTACCAGCTGCTACTGTAAGCTGTGTGTAAGCTGTAATTCTGAGTTCAAAACCCAGCAAATTGAAGGTTAGGTTAACAGAATCATTCAGTGGAACTACACTAAGGCATGGCAACTGGAACACCAGACAAGGTAAACGGTTTAATACGTGCTCATTTGCAAAAGATAAACTGTGGATGAAAAAATTTATCTCACTGGAAATCTTGATTTCTAATTTGACTTTTTACCTACTGTCTACAGCATGTCTCGAAAAGGAAAGTAAGTAAAGCTAACTTCCGAGTTTGCTTGTTTGCTTGCTTTTATGTGAAAAGATGTTTTCAAAATAGAAGAAAATTGACAAAAATTGGTTTGTTGATTTTTAAGTTGTGACTTGAGAATTAAATTCCTATTCGCAGAGATTAACTTTTATGAATAAATTTTACATGTCAATAGCAAAATTTTTGTTTCTTCATAGGTCATGCTCTCTCATGTCCATTTGAGGAAACATGATAAAATGGACCTGCCAATAATACTACTGATTATCATTAACTTCTGCAAGCACCTGATGAGAAATAATCACTAACCATCAATTGACTCCTTCATAAAAATAAAATAACCTAATTCACAAGACAAAATACCTGAGAACTGAGAATGCTCTGATTTAGTCATATAGTAATGTGCCTACTGGAGAGCCATTTGTATATTCTGATCTCATTTTTTCACATATACAAGAGAAAGATAACAAAATGATTGTATTTTATACAAAAAAGCGCCCTCCCCATAAAATTTTATGTTTCAAAGTTTGTATATAAAATGCCAAGGGACTATATATCCTTACTATTGATTGACAGGAGATTGCTAAGTTGTTCATACAGCCACAGGCTCCCAGGTAGCTGGAATTACAGGTGTGTACCACAGCACTAGGTAAAAGTATCTTTCTTAAATGAACTTAAAATGATGTTTTCCCACCAGAACTACTTTTTGCACTGGAATTGGCAAATACTTCAAAACAGGTGATGAATATAGTACAGACTGTTATTGTAGGTTTAGGATAAGTAAAATAAAACCATCTCAGGGAAGTGCATGGAGCTCTGCAAAAAACCAGAAGATACTTACAAGGATGTTCAACTTGGTTTCATAAGAATGGGAAAGGGATTACAAAAGGCCGAAATTTTGCTTAAAATGCACCCAGAAACAGAATGTCCTTCTCAAAATGCTGATCAAATTTTTGAACATTTCCATTAAATATCTTAACCAGAAGAAAAAAAATCATGTTGTAGAGATCACTTTTGGTGAATCAACATGAGCAGTTACTGTAAATAGGGACTTCTCAAAACTAGTTAGTATAACGTCCTGATTGGCTCTTTTTCTAGGAATGCCTGATTCGCCTGCTCTTGCCTGTTTGTAACAGAATGTCCTCTTCAGCCAGGAAAGGGTCTATGTGAAGTGACTCTATAATAATACAGTTCCTGGGATAAAGAACGACAGTTATTATGAAGCATCTGCCCTTCAATTGTAAGGTCCAGAGACTTCTGTTCATTTTCAGGTTTTCTGAAATCAGCATAATAAATTCTGATTTATCAAATACAGGTGACGATCAATATTAAAAACTTTGCAACCATAAAAGCCTAGTTTCTAACCTCAAATCACTCCATTTATTGTGTGAATATTGGCACATCTGTAAACTTCTCTGATCTCCAGTTTTTAAATCATTAAAGCTGAGATGACAGCTCATGATATTACTGCGAATTTGAATGAAGTAATACGTATAATGTTTGCCACATTGCAGTGACTCACTATGTTATTTATTAGTTCATTTTTTTTCAAAGTGAACCTCACAGTAATAATTTTCCCTTCCAGTAGAGAAAACCTTGAAAAACATAAAATCTTCTAAATAATACTTCAATCTTTTAAACATTAAGCACCAGGCACTATAAAAGGAAGGGGCTGGTTTTTTGTTTTGGTTTGGTTTTCCTTTATTTTAGTTAACAGGGACATGTTTAAAAAAAAAAAAGACACAGTATGTTGTGACATGCTGACCATCACCAAGTACTCAGGAAACATCTGAACAGAACACATGAAGATTCCATCTTTGTGGATGTATAGCCCAGGAGGTGGGAAACACAGCCATTAAATAGCTGTCAGAATAATCCATGGTTCTCTAGACAGCAATGAGTGTAGAGGGGAAGTAGACAGTCACAGTGACCAGGACATGAAAAAGAATGGACATTTTTATGGGAAGACTCTGTATCCAAGAGTACAATGTTCCTACAGTGGAAACCAGTAGAACAAAGGCACTCCATTGGGGTGTATAGTTATATTTGTTGACTAATGAAAAGCACAGTACCATTGGAGTGACAAAGTCAAGAATGATATGACGAAAAAAATGAGATCACAGGTAGTGAGTAAGATCAAGGCCAACATTCTAGAACTCTACAGGAACATGGACCTTTACAGTGGATGAAGTGACAATCATCCAGAGTTTGAAGACCCATAGTATATAACAATTAACTTAGGGTTACGATGACAGCTCTGGGGCTTTTCAGGCTCAGAAGATGAAGCTGTGGAACTTATTTTAAGGCCACTTAAATAATTCAAAGGGTATAGCAATAACAGGTACAGTTATCAGAGGTCCTGTGCTGAATATCTTTGAGAATCTGACTAGATAATATATTATTATGGAATAGATACAGGCTTTCTGGGAGAAGTGAAAGGAAGATTGCATCCTGAATGATTATCAGGATGGCATTACCATGAATTGATTTGGAAAAGATGATGGGAAAATAAATTTCAGAAGGCAATACAAAAATTGAGTTTTCTATGTTAACTCTGATATACTCAATAAGAAGTCTTAATAACCATGCATAGATACAGGATGACATTCATGGATCAAAGTTAAACAGGAAAACTAAATGTGTGACTTTGTGATTGAAATTTTTAGACAGCCAATGCTATAACTAAAATCATGAAACATAGCGAGAATCTGTTGCAGAAATGATAATAGATAGGAATGGAGGAGTCTTGGGCAGAGGCATGGGACCCCCCTCCCCACCACCTAGAGGACAGCTGTATGTGATCTGTCTCAGGTACTAGATGCTCAAGAGACACAGATACTTCAGGTCCATCCAGAATTCTGGAATTTGTTTTGTAGTATGGAATCCATACTGAAGCTTCCTATCATCACAAGAGACCTTTCAGTCTCCCAAGAAACACCCAGATGCTCCACTTCCTCAAGGGAAGCTTCATTAACTAAATTAATCCTCTGGAATTTCAGAACCCTTGTTCATTTTTATTTTCAGTATTAGACAGGTTTCTATCAGCCACCATTAGTAGACTACAAATACTTGGATAAGAGCAATGACAGAATTCCCATCAACAATATTTGTCTTAGTTAGGATTTTATTGCTGTGAAGAGAAACCATGACCACAGCAACTCTTATAAAGGAAAACATTTCATTGGGCCTGGCTTACAGTTTCAGAAGTTTAGTTCATTATCATGGTGGTAGAAATCATAGTAGTGTGTAAACAGACGTGGTGCTGGAGAAGGAGCTGAGTTCTACATTTGGATCCAAAAGCATCAGAAGAGACCTGTGTCCCACACTGCACATAACTTGAGCATATAAGACCTCAAAGCCCACCTCCAGAATGACACTCTTCCTCCAACAAGGCCACACCTCCTAATAGTGTCATTTCCTATGGGCCAACCATTCAAACACATGATTCTATGGGGGCCATACCTATTCAAACCACCACACCATTATAATATGAACATACAATAATGTGAGAAAGTATGTACCAGTAATATTCTACAATGTTTTTGATGTGAAATCTCAATAAGTCCTTCAATTTCATTATTCTTATTTTCTAGAAGAGGAAATTAAAATGAGAGGTGCTAATGCTTAAGCTAGCTAGAAAATTGAAAATTAAATTTCAGTATCAGATATCAACCACTCCAAAGACCTTGACAATTTGACTAGGTATCTTCATAGTATTCATTTTATAGGGCCCTGGAACATAGTAAATAATATGAATGAGTTTTGCTTAAGCAGGCAAATGATTAACCAATGTCTTTTGCTTCCTTTTGGCAGCCATACTAAAATTTTTACTAACAGAAATTAAGTGACACATCTTTCAGTTAATTGGAATTTTGTTCATTTCTTTCATATTTTTATTTTAGTGAAATGTGAAAAAACACAAGACACGGGTTTTGTTTGAATTTAATCTAAATTTAACATATGGCTAAGATAATTCCTCAAGGTCAATGTATCTTTGGGACACCTTGGGCATCTCTATGATAGCTGAGAAATTATGATCACAATGAGAACCAGAGGACCACATAGTCTTGAACTTTGAAAGAATGATATGTATTTTATTACCCAGGCAATTAACTTCAGAACCTTCTTATAATAATGGTTTAGGATAAATTTAATAATATAAACCAAAGCACACATTTGTGTTAAGTCTTTACAGACATCAATTCCTGTGTGCCAAATGCTGGTCTGTGTCCCTTTATTCTTCAGACTTTGTTTTGTGGTCTGACTGATGGCCACTGAACCCTATCTTCATCTGTAGGCCTGAGGGATTGATTTCCAGATCCACAACAGTGGCTTTACACACATGGTTGTCTAGGAATACCATGTATGATTGCAGCTAACTATACTTTCATTTATTCTATATCTAACCTTTGTAGAATAACACTATCCAGTGACTAGCAGGCAGTAGTAAGTCAATATCCCATCTCCCTCACTTATTGAAGGAATTATTTTCATGTATATTCTCTCTATATACTCAAGAGATCCCTTGCAAAAGAACACTTCAGCCATACACTGGGGTAGCTGCTTTAATAAACTGTTCCTTGAAGGATGACTTCACTTGCTAGGTCCTGTGTTTATCGCCCTAGGTTAATCCTTCTTGCACTTCCCTAGTAAAATGTTTACTTTCATGCTTTTTACATCAAGGTTGGCTTCTAGTGGAATGCAGACAATGTTACTAAATTCTAGTTATTTGCATTCCTACTGTAGTAGTGAGTCCTTCTGGACTTTGAGAGAAGCAACAGAATGAATTTCTCCTCCCCTAATTCTCATCTTGTAAGCCACGACGTGCCATATTTAACTGCTAATATATATGATCATAGTAGAGGACTTAGGGTGATTATTCGAGGTTTCACATAAGTCCTATATTTAGGGATACCAAGACAGCAGATAAGTATTTTATAAACCGGCCTAATCTATCACTTGGTTCACTTGCATGCCAAAGTAAATTCTTATCCTTAGAGATAGAAATCTGAACAAACCCAGGATAAGCAGACTGACATACTGAAGACATTTAAGACTCCAGAAATGACAAAGATATTCAAAGCTACGAGAATATGAATTAACTTCCATCAAACACTCTGTACACTGTGGATGATTGGCCATTCCTCCAACAGTGTTATTTACAAAGCTGGCTGGGCTGGCATATGCAGTGATGTGAAAGGACAAAATCTACTCTTCTCCAAAGCTTCCACAAGCTTTTGCTCACTGTGACCTAATGTCTGCATAATCAAATTTTATCAGGACTCTTGATATCTATAAAATTTAAACAAAAATCTAACTTATCTCAAAAATGATTCTCAATAGACTCCTCAGTTTTAATTTGATATGACTGCTTTGCTTCACTTATAAGTCAATCCAAAATCATTAAGGACAGCATTGGCGGGAAGATATCTCATTCCTCAATGTCAAACCACTAAGATAATCTTCTCACGAACCCTGATATTACCTTCTGCAGTAGAATGTTTGATTTAAGTGTTGTTTGCTGGCTAGTCTTCTGGCAGCGAATGGCCCTTCACTTGTGTATTCTAAGAACCGTGTAATTTTATATAAGTTTTCAAAGAAAAGAAGTTGCTCTAAAATTTATAACTATCTGAAAAATCAAATATGTTTTCACATGATGTAATTTAGTTTCAAAATTAGTTTTAAGCACTAGAAACTCCTAGGTGTCAATTGGTGCACTGGGTCTAATGTGTGTTTTTAGATACGAGGTAAACAATTTACTTTAGTATCAAGGAAACATTAGTTAAGATTTTATTAGAATTCTAAAAATGAATAATACGCCCAGCCCATGCCTGCTGTAATTGCTAAAATAAACTTACTGCTCACACTGTGGTGGCTTTAACTAAGCTGTTCTCTCATTCCCTCAGCTGTATTGGGCAGCAGCTGGCCTGGTTTCCAACACCCTGGGTATGTTTACTGCAGCCATGTAACTTTGTCTCCAAGGGCTGAGGCTGTTGCTAGGGCCTGGACCACACCTTCCTCCTGCTTACCTAAAAGTCCATCAGTCATGGTTTCATAATTGGGCAGTTTGAACAGTGTCAACATAGGGACACAGACAAAAATACACTTTCTGTTTCTACAGGTGTTGCAGCCTCTGCTCCTGTGGTGACAACGAATCATTCCTGTGGACTAAAATGATATACTTTAAAAAACAATGTCTTGGCATTGCTGAGACTGTTCATATAAGGCCATGAAGGTCTACACAGCAAGGATTGCACAATAACCCATTAAAATAAACATTTGCAACCACAGATAGCTGGACTGAAATCCTGCTCTGATACAAATAACATCTGGACAACTTTTGTTTGCATCTTCCAGCATAAAACACCCTTGAGAAAAAATAGAAGGCAAGAGAGAAGACAAAAGACCTCTAAAGGTTTTATTATGCTATGGGTGTGGTGCCATAAATATGAGGGGGTTCAGGCTTGGGTTGCCAAACCTGAATTTAAACAGCATGTTGTTTTTAAAAAATTGTAACACTGGTGAGGAACAATTCCGTTTTCTTACATAATTAATCCAGTGTGAAATAGAGTGACTGGAAAACATCCAGTGGTTTAAAAATAACTCAATTATTTATAAGTTCCACAGAGCTATAGGATTCCACAGAAAAGAAGAAAGTGGAGCATCTTGGTACCAAGCACATTGTGCAGATTTGGCCCTGGCTTGCAGACATCAGCATCACTAATGTATCAGTACAAGTCTACGCAGAGGCGAAGGATACTGGCATTCACTTGGATTTTAAGCCAGCTTTGTGGGAAGGAAGGGGGTTCATTCTTTGAAATGTACATATAGCTGCTATATATTAGTATTATGTTACTAATCCTGAAAGAACTGAATAACATAAAGAGAGGAAGAATAGAAGAAACAGGAGAGAATGAGAGGCAGCCTGGAAAAGAAAGAAAAACTGAGCAGATTTCATCTATGCTCAGCATAGGCCATGATCATACACCACACTGAATGGACTCTAATTTCTAATGCTGTTCTTTGATATGAAGCAAAATAATTACAAGTTGAAGACTACTAGCAAGCATTATATTCAATATAAAGATAAAGGAATTATCCATAAATAAACCCTTATAAAAGAATCTTATGTTTCGGGCAGACTCACAGCTAACAACTATGTATTTGTGTCAGCTCCAGCTGGCCATAAAGAAAGCAATGAAAGTTTGTGTTTAGTAATATTAAAATCTTGCAAAATGTTTCACAATTATCTCAAGGGTATTTTGCCCTTTCCTCTACTCCATGGGGCCTTGTGAAAAGTGGCAATAGTCTCACAGATGAAGCCAGGAGTTAGGAGATCTAAGATCTCTCTTTAACATGCTAGGTAGGCTTTACCAAAAACAAAGAAAAGATGGAAAAATAAAAGCAGACCTCATTTATTCTTCTAGTCCAGATCATCTATTGTGGGCCTAGTGTGTTTAAACTGTAATTATTTCCTTTAGCCTTGGAAACCAAAGAAAATATGAAACACAATTATCTCATTTGTTTACAAGGCTGAACAAGCACAGTTTTGATGTGCTAATACCCATGAAAACAACAATAGATGTCAGCTATTTAAACAAAGCATTAAGTTCAAGGAAGAAATGCATTTTTAGAAAAAATTTCTGAACTTACAGTCTTAGGTCTTAGTTATTTGACGAATTTCAGTAATCCACACTGAAAGAACTTTGTTTCTTATGAGTTATGATAGTGAACATCTTGATGGATGGTGTTCCAGATCTCAGATAGATAGTGTGATTATGTTTAACTACTGTTGAGCAAAATTTAGTTATAGTCTGTGAATTTGAAACTAGGAGACTGCTGCTGAGCAAATTGTTCAAACCTTTTGGTCTGGTGGATAAGGGGATCTATGCCTCCCTTGCTTCCTACCACAAAGGTTTCATTTCTTTCCAATACTTTTTTGTGCTTTCTGTATTAAATGAGTGGCCCTGGCTGAACACTAGTGGTCTCTGCTCTTATGTTTATCCTATTGTTTTATCCCTGTAAAAAACAAGTCATCCATGGCTACATCACTGGCCCTGACTGCATTGTGCAACCCAACCCTTCTGAAATTAAGCTAGAACAATTCCTGCAAACTAGCTCAGTATATTACTTAGGCATGTGAGACAGGAAAGACCCAACATTGGTGTCAACACTGAAGGGTGTCCTTGTGAGCAGGACATCCACATGTTCCATTCATTTAACATAATCCTGTCTTACACCCACTTCCTCAAGAATTCAATTTGCCAATAATGTCAAATAGGAGAGTACCCATAGAGTACATAGTTCTTGAGAGAGATAGTCAATGATATGTAGTTTCCTGACGTTTCCAAGGGAAATGAAATGGCTTTTATGAGCATAACTCACATGACATGCATCTGAAAAGGAACAAGAATGTTTTTGGTGAGGAAGAAGATAAAAGTTTCTGTGCAGAAGAAGACACATAAAACTGCATGGGTGTTAGTTTTGTTGTGAATTGAGAAGAAAATGCAAGATGGGAATTGTGTGAGAGGCAAAGGGAGACAGGCAGGGAATATATTACAAATGACACCAAGCCATGGGGTTTGTTCTTAAAGCAAATGGAGAAACAGATTTATCTACACTGTGAAGATATTGGCTACTAAGCTATGAGCAAAGGCTTCCCACTGCTTTTGAAGAAAGGAATGAGTACTAAGTTATGTGCTGTTCTCTACCCCATCCAAACATCTATCCTTGACTTCTCTTCTGCTCACAATTTGCCAGCAGAGTTTGTCACCCTCCCAGAGAAGACACCAAGCCCTCTCTCACCCCAACGAAAACATTAGAAAATCCCTGAACTATACAAAAAGTCCAGCTGGTGAATATAAACATATCATACAATGAGGAAAGTGGGGTGGTGAGTTAGGCATTGATCTGGATAACTCAAGTATTCTTCACTCACCATGACCTCAAAACCTTTTACTAACTTCCCCATCTCTGTACTTTATAGGGAATGAATGCTTGCCAGAACTTTGCTAAGTATTTGTAGTTACACACTTAGCGTTCCTGTGTGAGCAAACTTCCTGGCACTTTGCAGAAGCAGCAACAGTTCTTTAAAAAATAAATAGAAAGAAGAGAGATGATTCCCAGATGAAATGGAAGCATTATGACCCATGCAGACCACCTGGAATTCTTTAAACCATTGTACTCAATATGAGCTGTTTGCATGCTATGTAGCGTGTACTTCCGAAATCCCTCAAGAGATAGCAGCTTGGACACTACCCCTTTGTTTCACTGGTTTTCCTGCCCTTACAAATTAATTCCCACCTGTAGTCTCAAGCTTCTGCTTATGAAATCACAACCGTTGTTTAAGTCTTTGGGTTCTAAATGGAAAACATTATGTAATTTGGGCATCTGGGAGAGGAAAAGGATGGATGAGTCAGACAATCCTCTTACACTTATACCTTTAAAGACAAAATGATAAAGAAAATTAATTAATTGTTCCTGGAGGTAGAAGAATGAACTAAACAATGTTTTTCTTTAAGGCAAATGATAAAAGGACAATAGAGATATTCAGTAGCTTTTACAACCATTTGTTCATTCCATACATGGTCCACTACAGCTCCACCAAATAGAAGGTTAAGAGGACCAAGCTAATTACTGGGCAACATTTTGCTAAGCTCCCAGGGATTACTGGAAGCATGCAAACTTTGTTACACAAAGAAAAGAGGTACACACATTCAAACTGGAATTTCTGTCATCAAACTAAATTGTCCTAAACTCCAAACCATTTTTACAACAAATGACAACTTTGATCCACAGTTACTCAACCACATAATTGCCATCTCTCCCAATCCTTCATGTAGTAAAAACTCACTTGACTCATTGTGGGTGAAAACTGGGACCTGCTCTTTCCTGTGCCCTGGGTGAGGTACAGCTGAAGAGGCCATGACACAGAGAACAAGAATGACTTGACAGACTTGAGACTGCACTTCCAGCCAAGAGGTGGACCATTCTTATTCTTGTGACCAAGAGAAACCAACAAATAAACAAAAATGGGCAGAATATATGAAGCAAGTGTTCTCTGTTTTGAACACAAGGTCACAATGGACAGTAGCATCTTTTAGAGAGACATGGAGATGAGGACATGAGCTCCACAGTGGCCCTAGGTTAATGGCAAGGGAGTATTTACAGGGCAATATCTAAGTATGGGAACTCAGACAAGACAGTAAATGTAATGGGTGAAGAGGAGAGGATGAAAGCCTCCACAGGACACAGTGACTAGAATCTGAAAAGAACATCCACAAGGAATGAACTTCACAGAGAAAAGTGCAGAAAATCTGCAGGTGGTCTTCTTTAGCCCTCAGGAGATGGTCTCATCTAAAAGCCTGGCCCAGGTCAAGGAAGAAAGACCAACAGACCCTCAGGGACAGCTCTAACTTTACTGCCAGCAGACAACAGTGCTTGTCCCTTATTGCTAAACTGGAAAATGTCCTGATTTTTCTCTTCGTGCTGTAGTGTAAAGAGGCCCTTCCTCAGAATCTCTCCTGAGTTGTAGAAATAACCAGTAGCAGGCTGAGTACTGCGTCAGCACCAGCTAACAAATTCCAGAAGGAACATACAAAAGAATCATACTGTATTTGTGTGACTTGTGTTTTTCAGAATAAAGTTCTCAAATATGTGTAGAAACACAAAAGTATTTGACACCCAATAAAATGAATCTCTTAATGTCTGGCATCTCATCAAATATTAACAGTAATGCTGAGAAAGTAAGAAAATATGGTCTGTGATGAAGATAAAATTTGAGTGTATCAACCCAGAACTCCATAGTGATTGAATATGTGACAGAATGAGCAGATAATGACATTAATATACATTTATAATTGTAAAAGTTATGGGAGATGCAGAAAAAAATATAGTTTTAAAATACCAAAACCAAAACTGCAAAAGCACAATCTTTATCACGTGGAAATCCCACTGGATGGGGTAAATGTAGGTAAGAGTTGAATAATAAACAATAGCGATCATGAAGATATGATGATTTAAAAAAAACAAAAAAATAAATAAAATACAAACTTGAAAAAAACCAAACATGGCTTTAGATGGCAAGCAGGATGAATCAGCTATGGATCTGCTTAGAGTGGTTCATTAGCTGTACAAGTCATTGGAATTTCTAAAGAGTTTTTTTTTTTTTAAGTATGAAGAGTATATTGTCTGGAAGGAATGTAGCTGAAAGCTCTCAGCTGAGGAAACCCAACAACCTGAACGTCTAAAAAATAGACAAACCGTAAGCACAAGAAATTTTAAAGCCAGCCGCCATAGACCTCAGTGAATCCACATCACTCAATAGAGATGGAAAGGAAAGCTGTTCAAAGCCTCCACAGTTCCATTTTCATTTTAAAACTATGTTAGATGAAGAGAGAGGGGTAAGGGCAAACATGCCATGAAGCATAACACCAAGTAAAGGTGGTCATTTCATAACAATAATATCATCATCTCACCAAGAAAATACGACAATCCCAAACTTCAGTGTTGTAAATCAGAAAGTTTAAAAGTACATGAAGCAAAAACTGATACAACCACATGCAAAAATAATTAAATTCAGAGAAGAAGGCATGCTTTCCCAGTCATTCTGTGAAACTAACATCAATTTGAAACTAGAATCAGTGTTATTACAAGAAAAGTTAGTGTTGAGCCCTTCTCTATTATGGCATGAATACAGCAAGTATGAATGAAATATAAGTTAGGTGACAGAATATAAAAACATGATGCCTCATTGTAACCAATAGGGGCTTATCTAAGGGATGTATGGCCTTTTAATAATCAAACCATGTAAATTACCATATTAATACATTATAAGAAAAAAATTGTCATCTCTCTTTTTCTCAAACATGTGCATGCACACAGATACACACACATACACACAGAAAAGAGGGAGGGAGGGCGGAAGGGAAACAGAGAGAGAGAGGAGGAGAAAAGCAACAAAATTCAAAGTTCATTTCAGATTAAAATCTTAGTAATCTGTCATTAGGATGACAGATCCAAAGCCAAAAGTTACATCAAGAGAAATGGTTGAGTTAGCTTCTTTGATTAGGAGCAAGATAAAATGTTTGTTCTTGCCACTTCTACAGTGCAAAGTCATAAGCAGTTTAATAAACCAAGCAGGAGTAAAATCATTCAACTTAGGAGCAAAGAGCTAAACCTATCTTTTGTCTCAGATATAGGAATTCATATGGAAATTCTAAAAGGAGTTTATAAATGTATTAGCAATACTAAAGATTAGAACTCCAATTAATGTAATGAATTAATTAGCATGAAATAACCTGAAATTTAAAAAATAAAACATGTACAGAGCTGAGGTCATAGTTCAGAGCTAGAACACTTCCCTAGCATGTGTTGTAACCTGTGTTACATCAAAGGTAAAGGACCTCATATCACAGACATATAAAATTCACAGAAAAAAAAACTGTCAAAAGTGTGACAGTTGTACAATAGAGACTATGGATGATGTTGAATGAAGGCCTTACAAGGTACAAATATAAAATGTTCACTGGTTAGAAAAGTCAACATTAAAGTATCAATTTTCCATACTAATCCATAGATCTAATGCAATCTAAAGCAAAATCCAAGTGGTTGATTACAATATCATATAGAAATGTAGAAGGTCTAGAATAGCCAAAACAATATGACAGAAGGACAACAAATTTTAGAGAAACAAAACCTAGAATCAAATCAGAATGACTTGGGAGCAAGCATAAAAGAAGGATATTATGAAAATAGACAAATTGGCAAATGCAACAAAATGTAAAGAAATTTATTGGAGAGAGTTTAACAGATTAGACTGAAACAGATGAATATTAGCAAGAAAATGGTTAGCAATCCTTATCTTAGGCCATAGATAAAAACCAGCTTAGCTAGATCATAAACTGTAACATCTAGACGAAAGTCTGTGTGACATCAGATTTGGCAAATAACTTTGAACTAAAACACTAATAGCATGATTTGAGAAAGAAAAATTAAAACCAAAAATATCAATCAACATCATCAATAATGTAGTCTTCTGCACATACATTGACAGTATTAAGATACTGAGAAGAAATTTGGACAAAGAGAGAGGGTAACCACCAAATATAGATCTTATCTTGTTCAGAATATGTCAATAATTTTTGAGTATTCAGCAATAAAAAAAAACAAAGAACCCAGATTAAATGGTCAACAATTTTAAATAAATAGCAAACAGTATAATTAACAGATGGTCAAAAAATTGTTAAAGAAATTCAAAACAAAGCAAGAATGTTTAATACCACAAAACCCAGTGGTAAAGTTGAACTCACTGACCACATCAAGTGTTGATGAGGTTTTGGAGGGACTAGAACTCTCACATCTGCTGAGGGGAATGAAGATGGACCTCACTTGAGAACTACAGCAGTTGTATAAAAGGACAAACATGTACATGTGACACAATACACTTTTATTTATTTACTGAAAGCAAGCATATGTGCACATATGTTCACAGGAGCTTTACCTATAGTAACTCAAACTAGAAACCACCTAAATGCCACAAGCAGAAAGAGTCTACAGTAGAATAAAGACATAGAATAAAGTGGTACCGAGCAATAAAATGAATTATTGGTGCACAACTCAACTGAATCTCAAGATGATTTTGGTGAATGAAAGAAACTAATTATTAAGTTCTTGAAAATTCAAATTAATCTGCAACAAAAGCAAGGTGGCCCATGCTTGCTTAGAAACAGTAATATCAAAGGGGGAACTAGAGAGAAAGAGACATTAGAAAATTGGAGGTCAGGATTTATGCATAATGGAGGGAGTTTCATTGGTGTTCATATGTCAAAAATCAAGTTTTGTATTTTAAATATGTGATATACTATATTTTAATTATACCTCAATAACTCTGCTAAAAGATAAGCATATGGATATGATCATTTCAGAATGCTTAACAAATACTTGTATATGAACTGTAAGTTTCTATAGATTTTCTTTCTACAGATTTTCAAATAATCTTGAAAATTATGGATCATTATGATAAACATAAAAGTTATGCCCACATATACATGCTTAATCATATTATATCTAAATGAATTTGGAACATAATAATTATATTTCTTGAGACTAACCACAGTTATATGTACAAATTTTATGGTGAGATATGAAGAAACCTTTTATTTTTTTTTCACTTCCTTGAAGACAAAAGAGACTGAGATCAGAGATAATCCAAATGTTATCATGAGTCAAATGATATTGTTTGATCTAATTCAATGGCGGCTATTTCATAGGTTTAGTCTTTGGAATTACATTAGACAACCATATTGGGTTACCTTACAAAGAAGCTTTTGATCTAAGGGTGGGTTCCACCCTACATTTACTAATGTCTCTCACACTGACTGATCCATAGGAAGTGTTTAGGCCCCAAAAACTCAGGCTAAGAAATAGAAGCCATGTCTGCAGAAAATTTCTCTTTCTGTTGGATTTTTAAGTGTATTTTGCCTTGACTAACTTCAAATATTGATTGTTAGAAAGTGGACTGGCACTGTAATGATTGACTGATTGTAATGTATTACATACAATGAATTTTGAATACCACAGAACTAATTGAATAAGTGAAGGGAAATATTAATATTGAATTAATGGGGATGATCTGAGTGAATTAAACACAGCGGGCCAAATTCTGCCCCTGGATATGCATGCACAATTTCCATTGACTTCAATGGGGGTTTTGTTGTGTGTATCCAAGGGCAGAATCCAGCTTAATGAATTTTTTAATTGTTTTTAAATGGTGAATGAATTGGTTAAAGTGCAAAGCATCAGAGATGACTTCGTAGAAATTGCACATATCCCTGGGATTTTTAAATATGCCAGACATACATGCACATAATCTTATATCTATGAGCCGCTACAAATGCCATATTTTAGTCTGCAGAAAGTAATATTAAAAAATAAAAGCATTGCTGTAACATTTTTTTTACAGAAAGTACATACATCTCTGCAGATTTCTTTCTTTATAGGAAAATAACAAAAATGTTGATTTAATAATGAAAACCTAAAATAAATCTGAAACTTTGTAATCAGGAATTCATTCACATCTTCACAAAAGTCCTTTCTGCAAATGCTAACAACTCAGGAGACCCTCACCCCCTCTACAGTTCTCTTTATGTTCTCAGTTTTCAATAGAAAATATTTTGTCAAGTATTATAAAAGACAATGCTTATTGTTTGGTCATATGTAAATGACATATCAGCTTGGTTTCTAAAATAGAAAAGGAAATCTTTCTAATAATACCCACAGGTTACCAGTCCATAATCTAAGATATGTTTGTTCCCTGATTGATTTAGTCCTTAAGATAGACCAGCCCTGCTTCATATTAACATATTTGAGGATCTGAGCACAGAAATCAGTGTCACAGTCATGAAGCTTGTAACAACTGTGCAAAAACATTGTCCCTTAATGCTGACTTAAATTCTAAGTAAAAACACAATAATCTTTTGTTAAGACAAACATGGAATGTTAATGGAAAAGATGTGTGTGTGTGTGTGTGGGGGGGGGGTGTTTAGGTAAGTTCTCCTGTATCATAACAATAAAACAAAATGAAAAGCCCCAAGATATTGAAATATTTTGAAAGAACATGTAATATCAAATTGACTGCCTTCTTTGGTTCTTAATTAGGTTTTTTTTTTTTTTTTTTTTTTAATGAATAAGCATTGTTCTTTAGGGCACTTCTTGTTTCACAACACTGAAGACAGAGTCCCCATATGTCCCTGGCACACCCCACCATTCCACACACTATTTCTCCCATTGTGTGTGGCCTTTGTCAACCATGACATATTATTATCAATAACAACTCTCAATATATACAAGAGCCATACTTTTTTATTTTATATTCCATAAAAGGTATCCTGAAAGATGTATACAAACACTCGTCTACAGTTATAGTCTACTACAGAAGTTCTATTGTGTTAAAAGTTGTTTGTAATTTACCTTTTTATCCTTCATAGGTACCCTTCAAGACCACTGGCAACCACTGAATCTCTCCTGTTTCTCCAATTAAATCTTTTCTAGAATGTGTAAATGTTCACAGTATTGCAACTTTTCAGATTGGGTTTATCACATCACAGTATCCATTTAAATTTCTTCCTGGTCTTCATAGGGTTTCTTTTCAGCATTGTATAATAATTTCCTATCCAAATGTACAAGTTTACCTATTCATTTGTAATTGGCAACCCAAAAGCTCTCATATTTTTGCTGGTCAACTGACAAGCTATCTTATAGACTAATTGTAATGTTTTGCATTCTAACCTACAGTGAATGAAAGTTCCCATTGCTCCACATCCTGCTCAGCATTTGATGCTGTCAGTGTGTTAGATTCTACCTATTTACATATCTTGGGAGTGTAACCTGATTGTTATGTTAATTTGCAATTCCCTGATGACTATGATAATAGGCACCTTTCATATGCTTATTTGCCATCTGCATAGGTCACTGGTAAGAGTTCTTTCCTTTTTTTTTTTGACTTGTAATTTAGGTTTAAATTTTCCCATGGTGCAATGGTGCAATTACAGGTGCTTCTGTGTTTTGAATCTTTATGATATGCTTTTCACACACACACACACACACACACACACACATATTCCAACTTGTGACTTTTTCTTATTTACTTCACAATTTTCCACAAAAGATGTTTGAATTTTATTTCCTCATAGATGGTTCCTATGATTTTTAATATAAAATATCAGCAATAAACCCAAGATGTCAGCAGTATTTACTCATACTTTGTCTTCAGATATTTTATTGTTTTGCATATTACATTCACGACTATGAACCATCTTTATTAAACTTCTGTGAAGGAAGCAAGATTAATGTCCAGATTATTTCTTCATTGGCTATTTAGTGGTTATCTATTCTCCATTGCATTGTATTTTCTGCTTCCTCAAATATCAATTGGCTGTATTTTTGTAGGTCTATTTCTGAGACTTCTGTCTTGTTTTTTTGAACTCTTCATATTACACTGTCTTAATTATTGTATTTTTATAGGAAGTCTTAAAAACATGTAATATGAATACTTTAATTGAGTGTGCAAACCTTCTGCCTCTCCATTTAATCTTCACTTTGTCAGATTATTTTATTAGATTAAAAGATTGTTGTTGTTGTTGTTGTTGTTTGTTTTTTAAGATCTCCTTTGCTTGGTTCACAAAGTAAGAAGTTGTGGGGGATAGGGAAATGGATCAGTGGATAAAGTATTTGCAGAGCAGCTTGAGGACATAAACTCAAATCCCAGCACTGCAGGAGGCAGAGAGAGAAGAACCTCTAGGGCTGGCTGGTCACTAGCTGTCTTGATTACTTTTCTTATTGCTATGATAAAATACTCCACAAAAGCAACAAACGGGAAAAGGGTTTAATTTAGCTTGTAGTTTAAATTACAGTCTATTAAGACAGAGAAATCAAGTCATAAGGCTCTTGAAGCAAGAGCAACTGATTACACAGGATCCACAGTCAGAAAATGGAGACAGATAAATTCAGACTAGTGCTTATCTCATTTTCTGTATTTTATACAATCCAGGATTAGGTCAAAGAATAGTGCCATTCACAGTGGACAGATCTCTCTACTTCGATTGACTTAATATAATCAATCTAATGCCCCATAGACATGCCCAGATCCCCATCTTCCAAGTGATTCTGGATTGTTTCAAATTGACGACCTCAGCTATCAGACCACCTGGCCCAAGGCTGAGTAACAGGTACTATTTCAAAAGAATTCTTAGAAAACCATAGAATAGAAAACCTAATATCATCCTCTGGCCTTCATACATACACGGTGACATATACCCAGGAGTGATCATACTATTAACAAACACAAACAATAATTTCTAGGATTCTTCAGTATGGAAAATTCTTGTAAGTAAATTAATTCCTAATATTGCCATAATAAAATATTTTCTGTTAGGGAATACAAATTAATTGTACCAGTGGTTATGATTATCAGTTATATAATATAAATATTTGTGGAATAATATACTTTAATTCCATTCTATGAAAGGCTATCTAGTCCAAGGAAGAAATGTTAAACATTAAAATGTTAAAGGAATTAAGTAGTTTAAATTACTATTAGTTTGGAGAACCAAGTTTTAAGACAGTTATTTATGGTCATTGAAGGAGACATTCATCTCACTCTCAGACTTGTGTCTAGTGTCAGCTATACTAGATGGTGAAGAGTTGCAGCACCATTCTGCAGTGTTCTGAGGGTCTCATATGAGAAAATTAAAGCAAGTGGTTTCATGAAATGCTTTGAACTACACAGATGAAGAAATTCTTTCAACTAGGCTTCTTACCATTGAAAGTGCCATTAAAATTATATTGATGATAACAGTTTGAATTTTTGAACTTTAATTTTGGTATATTCACCTTATTTTATTGTTTTATATTTATTAACCTTTTATTTTTCATTCCTTTTTTATAATACATGAAACAGTTGCATTAAAATTTAAGTTTCCACGGGCATGATATGATGTTCATATGAAACTTGTGCTACAACAAATGCACAATATTTGGCAAGACACTAAATGGAAACACGATGGAATCAGAAATTCCATTTCACTTTCCTAACATTGTTTAGTTTTGAAAATGTATCACAAATGAACAAACAGAAATGAACACACATAATTAACCGCTCCACAAAATATTATACTTGATTTTTAACTATAAAAATTATGATGTAGGTCAATTTTCTACATGTTATTTTAGAATCCCTCAAAGTAATACAAAATATATTGATGCAGACAAGTAGCCCAATCATAACATGGGTGTCCCAATATTGCTGAGAACTTGGGAATAACAGCACTACCCTACCTTCTCCAAGTGTGGTTTGTGAAACTGTAGCAATCACTACTTTCTTCAACATGTCAGCTCATGTCCAGATTGCCTAACCTCAACCAAACTTTACCTTTTCAACATGAAGTGATACTTAGTTTTGAAATTTTAAAATGTTTTAATAGAATGGCCTTTGGACTTAGAGGCACCAGGCTACAAATCATTAGTCTAAATTTGCACAATATTCAATGATATTCATTTTCCCCAGAGAATTATAGTAGATACATAGTTTCCAAAATTGTTATGAAAATAGAATGACCTAGTATCTATGACATATATCCATCCATCCATTCAAGAACTAGCCAGAACAGAGGTTGAAGTCTGCCTTGCATCTGCACAGACAAATGAATTATTGTATAAATTATCAAAGTATTTTACATCTAGTGTTGATTGACAAGAAAATCTGTATTTTTTTTTTTTGAGACAGGGTTTCTCCGTGTAGTTTTGGTCCCTGTCCTGGATCTCGCTTTGTAGACCAGGATGGCCTCGAACTCACAGAGATCCACCTGGCTCTGCCTGCCAAGTGCTGGGATTAAAGGCATGTGCCACCACTGCCCAGCTGAAAAATATGTATTTTTTGTATTGTATTGTTCCTGGATAGGTTTTATTTGGACTATGACTATACTTCTGATATTAGAAGTAATTATCTAAAAAAAAAAATATGAAGAGATTTGAATAGGCAGTGTAGTGTGTGAGTGAGTGAGTGAGTGAGTGTGTGTGTGTGTGTGTGTGTGTGTGTGTGTGTGTGTGTGTGTGTGTGTGCTATCGTGCACTTGTGGAGGTAAAAGAAAAACTTGTAGGAATCAATTTTCTCTATCCATCATGTGAGTCTCAGAGATGGAATACAGGTCATCAAGCTTGCAGGTAAGAACCATTACTCACTGAGCCCCTGTGAGTATATTCTTATTAGGAGTATAGGGATATTCATTGCATATTATTTAAACCATGTTTCTATCAGAAAATAGCAATATTATCACTCAACTATCTTGAGTTTATTTACATGCAACTTATCTTTAAAATGATTTAATATAGTAGTAAAATAGATACATCTAAATGGGGTCTACTAATAAGTATCTGGAGATAATAAGCATAAAACAGAACCCTCTTGGAAAAATGTGTGGTAACTAAGCACTGGTTATTTATTTTAACAACAGAATAATATGGGCTAAAATAATTATAAATGATTATAAAGTCATAGCCATGATTGAAGAGTCAAATATCCAGGCAAAACTATATTACAGAACTGTATTCAATTCAAACAGCAGTCTTGGGATATGTACAAGTGTCTAGAGATTATGAACATAAGTCTTTGGTATAAAGGATGAGTCAGGAGTTGGTTTCAAGAGGATGGAGACCTGGAAGATTGGACATGAGAAAAGTCTGACAAAGATATATGCTGTCAAGAACACTGGATGAGAGGAAGGTGATAGGGGGTTTATCAGTTTGGGCAGAGTCAGAACTAGAAGTTTGTCTGTCCTCCATCTGCACCAACAAATGCATCATAGCCTTGATTGTCAATGTATTTTACATCTAGAGTCAATTACCAAGGAAATCTGCAGTATGTCATATTGTCAGTTAATAGGTTTTATATGGATTATGGCATTTTCAACATAAAATGTTGAGTAGAAAAAATTTAAAGTACAAAGGGATTTGGATAGACTACATATATATGTAACATGCACATATATACTTCTTTGTGACAATGGTGGCTAGAAGTGAGCTTTAAAGAAATATATCCCGCCTTTTAATAATGAAAACAAATGGTGTTTAATTGGTGATATTATTTAATCTTTTCATTTGAAAATAAATATAATATGATTAAAAATAATGAGATTAACTACTTTTTGAAGTAACACTACACATGACCTTTTTAAGATGCTTCTGGAAGTATTCTTTCCATGCCTAGCCTTGGGAAGGAACTAGAAATGAATGTATACTCAAACAGGATGGCTGAATTGGGAATAGCTTTCTCAGCTACCCTGCAGTTTGAGGAGGGGATGCAAAAACCCTGAGGAGACTATTAAAGTTAGGTAAGAAACATTAGTTAGTTTCAAGTTTTGTAAGGAGGGAAGAGAAAACTTATTTTATCTGTTTAAAAGTGCAAGTTCTAGCGATTTGGCCATCGAGGGTACAAAAAGCAAACGCAATTGTTTGCGAATTTGGCCCTTGGGTTTGTCATTCAAACATAAGCACTGCAATTAGATCAGAAATTCCGACAGTGTGGCATCTCCATGACTTTCTCTGTGAAATCTAATGCTCGTCTCCTAGACATAATATAAAACATGCTGTGGGTCTGCATTATGTAACCTCCAACCATATAATTCCACATTTGGCTTAAAATCTAAAATATTCCTTTGGAAAAAAAGATATAATAATATTGAATTTGAAGTCACTCATATTAAAGTATATAAGAATTTTACCTTAAAAGCTAAATGCTTTTGACTACCTGCTTTAAATAATAACTCATCTGGACCAGCTTAGTATAGTTTTGATACTGTTTCACTTCATATTCAATCTTGGAAGTTTCTGGCTTTACATATTCTTTGAATTTTGTTCTTTTGATACTAAATAAACTTTGAGAAATGAATTTACCCGACTTAGCAAGGCAATATTGATTTTGTTATAAAGGCAATGCCATTTGTTAGGCTTCCTCACTTTAAACATGTTACAGTATGCATGATTTTATTAAGCCTCCATTAACATCATACTTCATATAATCAAACCCTTTCCTGGCTTTGGAAATCTCTCAAGGATTCAGGGGAAAATATGCTTATTATAAAGAATTAATCAAAGCATCTATAATATTGAGAGGTAACTTCCCTTTGGAACAGGGCACTAGTCATGCTGACTATCTATATGTGTGGTGTAATTTATTAGCTCTCCAAAGACAAGGGTTTCTTGGGAAGCAAACAGTGGCTGCTGCTCCCATTTCAATCAGAGAAGAAAGATCTCTTTCAGAAAGTTCATGAACTCTAAAATCCTTGGCTTTCTTTTGATTCTGAAAGAAATAAATTTAAGTAAGTTATGGTATTAATGAGAATTATTTTATTAAAACTACTTGGCTCTGAAGACTTTTTGCTCAGTCAGATGTTGTCATTAGAGACAATTATTGAGTTATTTTCTATGAGTCAGTAATGTTAGTTTCAGGTTAGCAGAAATAACACATGAGATCAGATGTCTTAAGAGACCTCCAGAAACCACACTAACCCGATCTGTCTTTAGTAGGAGAAGAGCCTATAACTTCTTACCAAACATTTGCTACTTTTGGAGAAGTGAAAAATGTGTCTCTTCTATTAAACCAACAACAATGCTGCCATGGAACTTGTTTCTCCCTCTCTGCTAACTTGTGACTGAAATGCTGTAGACTATCCTGGGGTTTTCTAGCCTTTCTCTGTCTCTAGACTTTCTCTGCTGCTCTTGATTTCTTTGGAGAGGCCTATAAAATTTTACATTATGAAGTTCACAGTATCAACATTTACATTTCGAAGTTAATGTTCTGCCAAAGAGAAAATTAAATTCTTTATTCTTAAAAAAAACATTTATGGGACTTATATTTTTGTCAGAAAGCACATTAACAAGTTAGTCACAAAAGGACAAAAACTGCATATCTTCATTTATATGTAGAAGGTTAAAAAGTAAGTCTTAGAAATCGGGAGTGGGATAGTGAAGAGAGGCTAGAGAAGGCTAGATTGAAGAGAGACTGGCTAATAGGGGCAGGGCTATCCTACACAGGAAGAGTAACTCTCATATAGTCTATCACTAGAGTTTACAGTGAACACCTATTTCAAAATAGCTGGTTGAGATGATACATGTTCCCAACACAAAGCAATGAGAAATGTTTGAGGTGATAAATATATTGGCAGCCCTTATTACAAATACACAATTGTAATATGTCAATTCAACTTAAAATATAGTTTTTTTTAAAGTCCTTTAACAATTTCAAATATATTTAGTGTATTAATTTAGTCACATCTCAAAGACAAATGATTATTATTGATTAATAGTGCCCGCAACCGTGCAGAATGATTTGAAATCAAAGGTGTCATATAGGAAATATTTAGGTATTGGCATGTAAACTCCCTGATTTAAACACCTCTAGCTTGGAATTGGGAAAGAGTTTCATTAGAATCTTAGCTTTTTCCTGTTTATTTGAGACATGAACAGGAGTTATACATCTCCAGTGGCAGTCAGAAAGTAATGACAAGAACAAAAGGACCTGGAAGACTTTGTAGGAAAATTTAGCAAAAGTAGTGATAGGTGTTATGAGTTACTAAAGAAAGGCACTGCACTGCTACATTTACAAGATGAAAGTTCTTGTACGAGTTCCTTACTCTCTGAGTTGTATGCACTTACAATTTAAATAGGAACACTACTATCAAACCCAGAGAGAAAGCATGTGAAATTAGGAGTCAAGAGCTGAGAATGTACGCTTCCAGTAAAAATCCAGTCATTACCCCCATTAATATTCTCTTATATTCATTTGAATGTGTATATTTATATATACAAATGTATAATTTTTCCTTTGAGTCAGCATGTTATTTCTGAGTGGCTATATCAAACCTCAAATGTTCCACATTTGTTACAATCTTGCATAGTTTTATACAGAGCAAGTGTTCCACATATTAAAATACATATCATGATTCTCAATATTACTAAACTTTAGTAACTTTTCATTAAAATAAACCTTTCTGTACCCTTTTCTTATCTGTTTAGTGTCCCCGAAGTTGTTTGGTTTGAATGACCACAACAGTTGGATGAAATCTGACCAAGGATTTTCTAAGATGTTTGGTTATTTTGTTATGTTTTGTATTTTGTTTTGGTGTGGCTAAACTGAGGTTACAGGTTGTGGGAGGGATTTCCCTGTTCTGATTGATTTTTGTCTACCACGAGTTCACAAAAGCTCCACATGAGCTAACATTTGTGATCATCATGCAGTCCTTTGCTTCCTTTGTTCAGTTTTAGTTAGCGATTAGGACGAAAGCTAGCCACAAAAAGTAACCAAGCCGATGAATTTAGAAAATAATGACATGGAAAATGGAGCAAATACCTTAGTCTGTTTCTCAGAATAGGTAAAAAGCAATCCTCACATACATTTTCTTGAGTTGGCTTTCACAATAAAGACAATTGCTCACCACATATTATTTGCAGCATATTTCTTTCAATTTGTATATAAAAAGGTCAACCTGAAAATATACATGAAACCTCAGTGAAAACATCCCCTTTCCCTGTGAACACACCAGTGCTTCAGGTTTGCTCTTCCAGCATTATTTGTTTAATAGAAATATTTTCCATACCACCTGGTTCTGGCAGAAAGTCAAAATTTGCATTTATATGAGGTAGTTTATCAAATATAACATACAGGAGTCTGTTAAGTACACATTGCATTTTGTTTGTGAGAAAATCTGTTTGTATTTAATGTAGTTTTTAAATTAACCTTAATGAAAGCTTCTGAAAATTGTTGTTCTAAGCATTTGAAATATGCAACAAGAACTGGAAGAGGACATAAACATGTTTTCCATTATATGTTATCAGATAGCCCAAAATTACTACAAAGAAGAATGTGGGACTATGTTAAATTAGAAAGATAAGCAAGCATTTAGTTAAAAGCAAACGTCTTTAGAAGAGGAAAGCATCTAACACAGCTAACCTCAGACATCTTAAGCAATCTTCAGTCGGAGATATTTTAACATTTTTAAGTTAGAATGCTGCTCAGTATACTCGGGAACTAAAGCTATTTGCTTCAAACCTTAATGTCTCATTTCTTAACCCTAGGCTTGCCAGTGCAAAACACTAAGGCTTCTGAAGAGCTGAGAAATGCATTTGGACTAAGAACCAGTGCACCACAAGGTGTGTTAGATGATAGTTGGCTCTCCCTTCAGGTTCCACTTTGCTTTTATTTTTGCAATGTTCTCCTTGACATTTTTTTAATGTAAACACATCACAGTAATGTCACATAGGATATTCTCACACTTGATGATAGCATATAGACAGGTATTTCTAACATGCTACATTTATTATCAATTGTGTCCAAACCATGTATGTTTAGGACTTAAGCAAATTACTAACACCAGTCAACACAGCTCAGCAAGTGCTAAATTGAGCCAGAGAGCTCAAGGCACATCTCTAAAGTCAGACATTCTGACCTGGCTCCAGCTCATGCCAGCTATGGATGAGGAAATGTCCAGTGTGTTCAGGAAATAGACTTTTAAAAACTGAAGGCTAGAGATGCAGATGCTTGTATAGCATCACATGATTTGAAACATAAGAAATGAACTTTGAAGAGTTTAAAATTTTTACTAAACCAAACCATGGTCAGGCTTCTAATTTGTGCTATATCTTAAAGCATATAATAAATGAAAAAAAAATTAATGCTTGCTTAATCCAAGTAAAAAATTGGGAAAACTGGTATTTGGTTTTGCAAATATTATCTTCCTCTGAATAGAAAGTCGTGCTTATTTAGAAATAAAACAGATATGACTCTCAGCGACTGCTCTCCAGTGTTTACAGCATTTGACAAAGTCTGTGTTATGCTCCCTAATCACAGAATCCACTGCTACCTTTGATCACAAGCCTCTTTGAAGCCATTGCATTGCTGTTCTGATAGTTTTAGAAGGAAGTTTTAAAGTTTTCACGTAATAAACTAAACCTTTGATTACACAATGTAACTGTTTTAGCTTCCTATGTCCCTCAACTCCCAGCTTTAAATTTAGTTATTCATAATGCGGGAGGCTGTTCTGAAAACTCCTGTTGTTGTTGTAATTGAAAACGAAACCCAGGGCTTCACACATGCACTTGCTAGGTGACAGCTCTACCAGGGAGCTTTGTACTCTCAGCACTGTAAAATTATCTGTTTACTAAGAGTATCTACAGTTCAAAGTTCCACATGCTTTGTCTTTTCTTTGTTGTGTGTACAAGGCCTATTGTGCTCTAATCTACCATATTTATCAGTGATCACTTGGACAAGTGACCCCCAATTTTGATAGGGGCAGAGGAAGGCATGTGAACCTGTGATTTGTATGCTAAAATTCATCATGAAGAGCAATCTGTACCTCACTCTTTCCTGCTAGTACCAAAGAGAGATAAAGAAAAGGTTCCGTCTGCTGTTACAAGGTTCACATCTCTCTGTTGACACCAGGGCTCTGGGATAACAGAGAAAGTGCTAAACCTGAATGTGAATCTTCCTCCTTTCCCTCTCATCATCCCAGCTCAACACAGTCTTCTGAGGAATAAGGCTGAGTCGTCCCCTTTACTGTTTCACTCAGTCCTTCCATGCCACACCAAGTCAGCATCGTCACTAGGAAAATAATTACAATGCCAATGGCCTGTGTTTGGCGAGTCTCATGGAAACCCTGACCAACAGCTCAAAGCGAGGGTTCCCATGGATGGCACTGGGTTTTTTGTTTGATAGCCTATTGCTTTTGGGGGGCACACCAAAACCTGTATGACATAACTCTCATGTATATATGTATGTATGTATGTATGTATGTATGTATGTGTGTGTGTATATTTTTATGTAAACATAAAATAATGTTTTCCTGTTGGTTTTTCAAACATTGTTTTATTTTGTCCTTTTCCCCCCTTCTCCCTTCGCATTACCCTCTCTGCCCTCCCCAAATAGAGCCCCCCTCCATTTTTGCAATTTCCCCCTTCATAGAATCTGGGACACTGTGTTCCTATCTACAGCTCCTTCTTTTCCCTTCCTGCCATGGTCCTTTTCTACTTTCCTGGATTCTGTACTTATTTTAGTTCATAAGCTCTCATCTAAAGATTCAGAGCTAGGATCCACAAATAAGAGAGAATATATGGTGTTTGTCTTTTGGGGCATGGGTTACTTTACTTAATACACTGTTTTCTAATTTGGTCCATTTACCTGAAAGTGTAACGATTTCACTTTTCTTTGTAACTGAATAGTATTCCATTGTATATATGTACCATATTTTCATTATCCATCCATAAGTTGAAGGTCATTTAGGTTGTTCCCATTTCCTAGCTATTGTGAAAAGGGAGCAATGGACATGGCTGAGCAATTATTTCCGGAGTAAGACAGAGTCACCTAAATGACCATAAGAGGAACTGTCCTGGCCAATACATCTATAACTTCATTTAAGGATTGGGCAAAATCATAGAAGGAAGGCAGGAAAATTGTAAGAGCCACAGAAGTAGCATGTCTGCTGCTGGACAGCATCTGTAAACATAACCAAGAACCCGAATCCATGAAATCTTAACTATATGGCTGCTTAAGTAAGACCTCCATAATGAAGGTACCAGTTCTCAGGACATGGATGGGAGAAATTTCATGAGGTTCCTCCCCTAGAAAAAGAACTACAGGCCATCAATGGTTGCTGAGAGAGGGAGAATCAGCTTCTTCAGGAATGAACTCCCTGATAGTTCTAAACATATCCACATATACGCAACACTAAGTGTGTGTGTGTGTGTGTGTGTGTGTGTGTGTGTGTGTGTGTGTGTGTGTGTGTAAAACAATATTAATTTAAGAGAAAAGGTTGTGAATGTGAGAGGGACTTGGGGGAGTTAGAGAAGGGAGAGGAAGAAGTGAAAATTATGGAAATACTGTACTCATGTATAAAATTCTCAAAAACATTTTAAGAAAAAAATAATTACACAGATATCATCAATTTTAAGAAATGTATTTGAAGAGTGGTTTTATCAGTTCAGAAAAGATGTTAAGAGTAAAAGAAATGTGTGATGAAGATTAAAAAGAAGCCATTTTACAATAAATAATTTTCTTTTAAAATTGAGTTTAGGAGAATTGAATCTAAAATGTGCAGTGTAGACACCATTCTAGCTATAGCTGTAATTTGTCAGTGAGGAGAGGGAGGTATTATATCTTTGTACCCATGTAAATGTTGAAATTCATCTACTATAATTTGAAGATGATATAAAAATACATGTTTATATATCTATATTGAAATTCACATAATGTGGAAACTTCTCATGTCTTACAGATCAATTTACTCTAAATTAAAGCATTCAGTCCTATTATACATTTTTAATATGTATAAAGTAAACAATTTCCAAGTCTCAGGAAATCCCTGAAACTTATGAGATTCATGAGGTCTCTTCCCTTTTCTAATCATATAAGCAGTAATGACTGCTGAAAAGTAGAGGCTGTTCAAACTGCTCTGTACATTGTGCAAAGTGATCCAGGATTGCAGTTTTCATGAGTTGGCACTTAGATTGAGTGATATGGCTGCCTTTAAGTCGTCCTTGCTCCTTTAAGTAACTCCTCACCCATACACCTGTAAGTAACCCCAAAAAACTCACTGGTTTATATGTTGGACATTGATAGAATTATTTCTCTAATGTGTCACTTGTGGTCTATGTGTGATGGATAGACATTTACTGACATCTTGCTAGTATAAATCACCCAACGCAATTAAACCCTGAATATAAACCTACAGAACCAAAGGTAAGTTGGGGAGAAGTGACTCTATGGTAATAATTACGCACAGCAAGTCATGTAACTGAAGGAAATTGGTAGGAGGGAGGAGCATTCGTGGGGCTCATTCTGATATGGCTATCATTCCCCTTGTTGTGTTTGGAAGTATGTCTTATTGTTCCTTGATATGATCACTAAAATATGTAGGTAAGACTGAGCCATTGGTAGTTCGAGATCTGCCTGAGGAATCACAGCATGGTAGTTTTTTTCCTTTGTGGTATAGAGTGGCATATCTATTTGATGATTGGGTCTGCTTCCCAGGCACAGTTGTGCCCTGACAAGGTTTGAAGATTTATAACCAATGTTGCAGTACCTGAGTGTAACACATAATGATGAAAGCAATGACATGGTGTTATGGAGGTTACTTGGTCATTGCTCTGTGTAATAAGACATGCAACTGAGGCCAATTTATCCTCTCAGGGAGAACTGCTTGTGTAAAGAAGGTATTACAATGTAAAGGGAGATGTGGCTGGTATCCTTCAATTAGACTTTGGCTTGGTGGATAAATTGAATAAAAGAGAGGAAGGGATGTAGGTGTTGGCTTGCCCTTTCTTACAACTTGGTGGATGAAACAGAGTAGAAATTAAATCTCTGGTAAAGAGCCTTTCTTGGGATCCAAAAACGTAAGATACTGCTGTAGATATAACCAACCATTTTATTAAATAGGAAACACAGAGCCAATACAGAGATGAAAGCCAAGAGGTCAGAGCAATAGCTAAGAGCTAAAAACCTTACCCTTCACTGTTGCTGTTGCCCTACCTCTCCAAAAGACAACTACTTCCTGTATGTCTGTCTTTTTATAGTGTTTCTGTTCTGCCTTCTCATTGGTTGTAAACCCAACCGCATGACCTCCTAGTCACTGCCTGTCTGTACAGACCTCCAGGTCTTCTATGGTTGGAATTGAGATTAAAGGCGTGTGTCTCCATGCTGGCTGTATCCTTGAACACACAGAGATCCGCTTAGCTCTGCCTCCCAAGAGCTGGGATTAAAGGTGTGCATTACCACCGACCAGCTTCTGCTAAGGCTTGCTATTAGTTCTGACCCCCAGGCAACTTTATTTATTAACATACAAATCACATTTTAGTACAAATAAAATATCACCATATACTCCTCAGTTTCAAACTTCAACATAGAGTAAAGGAAAGTCCATGATAAGACAGAGTCTTAATAATGGTCCATTACAAGAAATTATAGTAGTTAGGGAACACTCAGCACCTGAAATGCTTGATTTGGTAAAGCCTCTTTAGGAAGCAATAAAGGAGCTCTCACTATCTTGTTTGTGAGGCTATAGGGCATAGGGTCATAAGGTCTGAGTGTTGCTGAAGCAGGGACACTAAGTAACATAACTATCTATCCCTTCTTGAGACAAAGGCTACATACCCTGAGATGGTTTGAGAAGAATCAGTTTATGATGGACTTACTCACATGAGCCATTAGAGACACATCATCACCATTATGAGTCCCCATAAATATCAGAGACTAGAGGACAGCAAAAGAGGGGCAGACAATGCTAAAACTGCTGGGTATGCAAAGGCACTACTAGATACATGGTTTATAGTTAGATAAGAGCATCTTCATGGGAGGATTTAGAAAAAAATTAATTTAACAAAGAAAAAACTGCTATGAGTTCTTGATGTTGCCCTGTGGTGGAGAATAATCTCTCCAAGGTAAGAGAGACCTTGGTAAACCTAAATGATTTAGACCAGCATGTAAACCAGGTTTGCAACATGTGAAAACAAGAAAGAACAGGTAAGAGAAGGGAAAACCCAAGAATGGGGTCTTTCTTTGTCACTTGAGATGCAAGATCTGTGTCAAGGTAGAGTTCATGGGGTGTGTTGGGGGCAGGGGTGATGAGAGACCAAATGCAGTGTTGGGCCCTTTGAAGGCCTGAAGGTCTGGCTAGCAGTCTCCACATGGGTAAAGGAAACAAAGCAGAGATCCCTACTAAGCTCCCTGCTGCAAAGGAGCAAGATGCCTTAGGGTGGGACTCTCCCTAGCTGCTTCCCTAGTGGGGTAATCAAAGCATCGTGCAGATGAGGACGATGCCTAGTGACATTTGTTCATGCACCCCAGGAACAGTCTTGGGCAACAATTAGTAAAAGTAGAAATGCCATCACATTTTAAAATATAATGTCATTGATAAGTTATTGTTTTCTGTCCTGTTGTAGTTTAAAAAGTAAACCTGTCTGGTGAGTAAAAATGTTTAAACTTTATATATATATATCCTGTGTGTATATATACTTTAGATACATATAAAGTATACATATATATGATATACTGCATCATGATTTAAAGAATACATCTTATATATGTTCAAGTGCCACTGTTAGAAAAGGAAAAAATAAAATAGAAAGAAAATGGTAATTAAATTATACAAGATAAATAATTTAATGTTTTGAAACAGAGAATACTATACAATTTTTAAGGTTAATGTTTCAGCACACTGAAATTCAAATAACTAGCCTTAATGTTTTTAGACATTTCAATATAATTCATCAAAATTTAAGGTTTAAAGTCCACTAAATGCTTGCATTAAAAATGCTTAGCAAAAATTGTTGAAAAGTATACTCTGAAAAATCCAATTATAAATATGTAATAATTATTGAAAACATAGTATATTTATAGAATGGATTATTATGCAGCAATTTAGAAAAGTGAAATTATAAAGTTTATATTAAACTGGATGGAACTGAAAACACATTGTCTTAGGAACATAGTGGCATTCACTTTTTTTCCATCACTAAGTTATTATCTTGTATACAAAAAAATACAATGTACTTACTAAGAAATGATTATGATGAATTAATGTTTTCTCCAATTCTTTCTAGAAAAGTTCAATTTCACCATTAACCATAGAGTTGTATCAAGATGTTCTGATATGCTAACAAACATGCTAGAGATAGCAGATCTCTGAAAATATTTGGTATATTTCCATTTCCTGAAAAGTTCTTACTTAAAGAAGTTGGTGCATCCCTATTTGTTTTTATTACCATATGCTTAATGGTAATATCTCTGTCATACCCCATATCTTTTTAAAAGGAAGTTCAGGTATCCTGATGCAGCATAAACAATAAGAAAGTTTCAGTCCTGGTCTTTGAACACTTAAGGGAGAAGATGCCACTGTACTTGTTGGTCCTTCTCTCTCCTTAGACCATTTTTTAAAATTATTTTTAATATTGTAAAATAATTACTACATTTTCCTCTTTTCCTCTCTGTGGTGGTTTGAATAAAATGGCCCCCATAGGCTCACAGGAAATGGCACTGTTAGGAGGTGTGGCCTTGTTGGAGTAGGTGTTGTATAGTTGGAGGAAATGTGTCACTGGGGGATGGGCTTTGAGGTTTCAGATACTCAAGCTAGGCCCAGCATCTCTGACTCTTCCTGCTGCCTGTGGATCCAGATGTAGAACTCTCAGCTACCTCTCTAGCACCATGGCTGCCTGCATGCCACCATGCTTCCCACCATGATAATAATGGACTAAACCTCTGAAGTGTAAGCCAGACCCAATTGAAATTTTCCTTTATAAGAGTTGCCATGGTCATGGTGTCTCCTCCAAATAGTAATCCCCTAAAATATTTTCCCACCTCTAAAACCTCCTATATAAACCTCCTTGCTCTCTTTGAAATCCATGGCCTGCCTCTTTTTTCATTTATTTTTGTTATATGAATATACATATATGCATAAATATTCATAACTATAACCTGCTTAGTCTATATAATGTTATTTATAGGCATGTTTTCAGGCCTGAGCATTTGGTATTAGATAAACAATTGGTGCTCTCTTCCCTGGAGAACACTATTTCTCCTGCTCTCAGTATTCACTATTTGCCTGCAGTTCTTTGTGTAGGGTTGAGCCTTATGGCCTTTCTCCGATTCACATTAGTAGGTCTATTGTTATTGTTCTTGTTCAGCTCATGTTGAGGCAGTCATGTTGCTGAGAATTTATGGAAAGCTTCTGGTATTACTAGGAGACAAAGTCTCACAGCAAACTCTCTGATCTTCTGGTTCTTACAATCTTTCTGCCCCCTCTTCCTGCATGTTCTCTGAGCCTTAGATGTGGAAGTGTTTGTTAGATATATCTGTTGGGAAGAACTCCACAATTCTGTATTTTGATAGGTTGTGGTTTTCTGTAATGGTCTCTATCTGTTACAAAGAGTAGTTTCCATCGTATGATGAAGTTTTTTTATTTGATGGTAGCTTAATAGAATATCTCTAACTTGCATATCACTTTGTAACAAAAATACAACCAATAATTATCCTACTAAATATGTTCTTAAAGTACATTTGATCTTCATAAAAAAAACACAAAAATGAGTTAATATTTCCATACTTAACCTTTTCTGGTCCCAAAGAGAAATGCAAACAATTTAATAACACTGTTTGCTTATACTTCTTAAGGTTCAAATAACTGGCCGTCAAATAGGGATAAGTAGGTTTTATCTGATGCAAAGATGCATATGCTATTGCTGTGCAATAGCTTATCTCATGCCACTAATAGATTTAACCTTGCAAGTTCATAGATGTTTAAAGTCTTATGGTTTGAAGGTCAACTTCCCTGCCTTACTGTAAAAAGAAAAGACAGAGCAGTGAATAAAAATTAAAAAGAATTAATTCTTCAAAAAGTTTCTTACAAATCAAAACCCTGCAGTTTCATAGTGAGAACAAAAGATGCATATTAAACACCAAAGTTTATCAAGACAAATTAGATCCCAGTTTCAAATTTTCTTTAATCTTTTGCATCTGAACTTTTTTTTCGCCTCATGCTGTTTTCCCTAGTTAAATGTTAAAATGAATTCTAGCCAATACCATTGACTTCTTCCCTTAAAAATATTGAGACACATAATAAAAAATTAATTACTTCCCCTAATTTCCGTGTGATTCTTTAAAAAGATGTAAAATTCATTTAAAGTAAGTGGTGACTTTGTCTTTGAAGATCGCGACAATTAACATGGATCAAAGCTTAGGTTCTGTGATGATCATAGCTTATTAGCATAATGAAATTAACTTAGAGACAAGAATCTTTAATAGGTACAACAAAAACGCTTTAATAATACTTGAAGAAAATTATGTATTTGCTAGAAGTACAACAGTTTCAGATTTTCTATCCAATTAATAAGTTGTTAATTAACTCCTTTTTCCAAACAATGCATACTTGGAGTTAATGTCTAAAATCGGAACAGCCTGTCTATTGTGCTGCAATTTGTGGAAGAATTCAGTGGCTTTCCTAATGATATTTTATACTTTTATCATTAAGAAAATTCAACTTTATCCTTGCCTACTACTGATCCAATATTTCATCATTAAAATAAAAGAAGGCTTAATTTTTTTGCCCTGGGAAGGGAATAACAGTTTCCGATTATGACATGTTGAGTTTGCATGTCAGGCCTAAAGAATTTCAAGGACAAGTATGTTTTGGTTAGTTCTCAGTATCTCTAAACTCTGACTCAAAAGAAACAGATTAAATTAACAAATAATTTTTATTTGGAAGCACTTGGATTTGAGGATAAACAACAACAAAAAAGTTTTGTTTTGTTTTGTTTTGTTTTGTTTTGTTTTGTTTCGCTGTTTCCAGCAGCAAGCCTTAGTTGTTAAGCTTGTATCTGAGGGCTGAGAAAACCTGTGGCTACTCATTTTTAACCATTCAGTAAGCCAACATATGATGGGCACCAAAATTATGCAGATTCATCGCATTAAGAACAAAGGCTGGGGACACGTGCTTTTTCATTTTCATTGCTTCTGGTGTTCTTGTTTCAGTTAATGATTTATTTTCTTTTTGTTTCTGTACCAAAATGATGTTCTGACAAGGTCTTCTTCCTTGGTTACACAAGCTTACATAGTGTTTTTTGCAGGCTGAAATAATTGAACATCATCCAAAACACCAAAACAAAACAATAAACAATTCCATAGCTACTCAAAAGAAGACTGATTCTTTTTGTGCTTGTTTTAAAAAGCTAAAGTTTAGCAAAGGCTGGAGTTTAGATTAGAGGTAGAACACTTGCCCAGTATGAGCTAGTCTCCTGAGCTCACTGTCCAGCACCAAACTAAAATCAAAGAAAATACAATAGAACAAGAGAAAGGCTGGAATATAACAAAGAATTTCTCTGTTTGATGACATATCCCCGAATCTACCTCACTAATCCCCCTTCTATAGCCATATCTACAGAATATTTGTAAATTTCTCATTCATATATGTTGATTATGTTTCTGAAGTGTTTTTCCTGATCTCAAAAATCAGGAGTACTTCTAGTATCAAGTTGATTATTGATTATGCTGCCTTTAGCTTGATTTTCCATCCCTGAGAATGTCAAGAAACCTAGCTTATCTCTTATTACTAAGACCTATGTGTCCCTGTTCGAATAGCAACACCATTTGTTCTTTTTCTCTCAGCTAAGGTCAAAGCAGGAAGCACAGCCACAGGGTCATAGCAGACAGAGAGCCTAGGAACCCGATGACTCGTTGTGGCTGTGAAACATAACTCAAATGTATTCATCTGCCACCAGGAGAACACATGAGATTTTTGGATTGAGAACATTTCAAGTAAGTACATACCCCTAACATTTATCTTTATACCCATAGAGTAGTGCTGTTCTCAGCCTGGGTCAAAGAAACACTTCACAGAGGGCTACAGTTAACATAGAGTCTCACAACTGCTTAAGTGCTGGCAAAAAGTGTCTGATCAGTCTCAGCAATCTGTAAGACATACATAGCTTTCCTTCCAAGGCCCAGTAAATGTCACTCACCACAGAAGAGGACCAGAAAGATTGAAAGAGCTAGTGGTGGAGAGTAGTGCTTTACAGTGTCTCCTGGATTTGGAATGGATTTCACAATTACATAGGCACATCTCTTAATTCACTCTAACAAGGCCAAAGAAATTCTTCATCTTGAAAGACAATTTTTGGCACTTCCTTCTAGCCACTAAGACTGTTACAGGTAGTTCAAAACATTTGGACAGAGTTTATAGCCAATTGAAAATCTTTATTCCAGCCTCCAGCCAGTTGGGACCACACCCAAGTGTTTGGGGAGGACCTAGGTGTGGTCCTGCATGTCAAGAACACAAGAGTTTTAAAAGCAGAAACCTCTGACTTAGACATGGCATCTTGCTCAGCATACACTGGGGGCTTTGCAAAGGCAAACAGTGTGAAGCAAGCACTTTTAACAGAAGTTAGGATAAGCAGTTAGCTGGAGGGGGTTACTTAGAAACAGGTTGTTTAACAGAAGCTAAGCTAAGTCAGCTAGGACATGCTTTAGTTCCTAGAATAGAGTTGGGTAGTTTTCCACAGGATTCTCCATCAATGAGATCAGATTCTGGTTAAATCTGAAATAGCCTAAGCAAGAATATAAGATACTTTTGTACTGCCTTGCTCTGTTTCAAGACATATAGTCTGGTGCATTCTGAATTTAAACTACTTGGAGTAACCTGAGGTCCCTGCCTGGAATGTTCATAGCCCCTTTTATCCACCTCTACTATAACTATCACTGTGTTCCATGTGTTTTCTACCAGTCTAGAATATCTCTTACTGTCCTTCAAACATTAATCTTTATGTTCCTGCTTTGAGTTCTAAGGCACATTATGCATCTTAGCATCTTAGGCTCTAAATATACTGCCATTATTATACTGTATTGTAATAGGAACACACACACACACACACACACACACACACACACACACACACACTTTCTTTTTGCTAAATGTGTTACTGCTTTTTCCTTTTGAACAGATATGTCCTGAATTTCAGTTTTCCCTCATGATCCAGTTCCTTTCTTGTTGTTCTTTATTTTCACAACAATTTATGCTTCACACTTACTTCATGTTTCTTTTTCCCCTAAATTCCTACGTTTGAACAAAATATAAGTTTTCTGGTCTTATAGAGCAACAACTCAACAAAGCAGTGAACATAGCTTGAAGCAAAGCAAAGCTGGTTTTTATTGACTTTTATCAAGTACAAAAGATATTTACCCTCATTGACTATCACTTTTTAAATGTATATGACTCAATGAGGACAAAGGCAATCCTTCAGAACAAGTAATTCTAAGTATCTACATATACAATTTAGTATAGTCTATTTATAGATACCATACACATATATGTATGTAGTATATATGTATATACAAGAAAGGGAGAGAAAGATGAAAGAGAGAGAGGGATGGAGCAGGGATGTGTGGTGATACTTTATTTGTGCTGAAATGTGGTGGTATTTTATTTGTATGTTAATAAATTAAGTTTGCCTGGAGATCAGAGGATATAGACAGCCAAAAACAAAAGTCAGATAGTGATAGCACATTCCCTTAATCTGATCACTTAGCAGGCAGAGTCTCTGTGTGTTCAAGGACACACTAGAGAACAGCCAATCATGGTGACACACACCTTTAATCCCAGTACCAACCATAGCGATCTGGAGGTCTGTACAGACAGGCAGTGACAAGGAAGTGAGGTAGCTGGGCTGATTCAATGAGAAGGCAGAACAGCAAGGCAATAAAGACAGGCGCAGGTTAGGCAGGAAGAAGCCCTCTCTCTGGGGAAGCTATGGCAGCATGGTGAGCTAAGGTTAGCTAGTGGCTTTCACTATCTCTTTGATCTCTATAGCTTTCACCCCTGTATTTGGCTCTGTTATTTAATAAGACTATGTAGAAATTCGTCTACAGAGATGGAAAGGAGGACAAACTATCATGAAAAGCATGAAAGGAAAGGGAAGGAGGAAGGCTAAAACACAAAAAAAATTAAAATATTCCCTTCTATTATTTGCTTTTCTCATTGGGGTGACCAAACACAGGACAAAGCAACCAAAAAAGGAAGGGTTGCTTTTGTCTCACAGCCTGAAGGTACATTCGGTCACAGCGGGGAAAGCATGATGGAGAGCAGGAATAGAAAACAACTGGTCACTTTGCATCCATAGCAAGGAAGCAGACAATGGTAAATACTGGTACTAAACTCATTTCTTTATTCAATCTCGGACCAACCCATGGAATGGTACAGCTTACGTTGAGAGTAAGTGTAGAGTAAGTCCTAATTTAGTCCAGTTAGTCCAGTCTAGAAACCCTTTCAGAGACATATTTGTGTCCTAGCTTATTCTCCTTCCTGTTCACAGTCCATATTACCCATCACACTTGCCTTGCATTCACTTATCATGAACTTATCTTTGAACATGAGAATTTTTTAGGAAAAACATTAATTATGTTACCAATAAAGCAGAACTATGTCTCAAAATGATACAATAACTCAGGAATAAATGTTCTGGTTTCCTTTCTGTGGATGTGATTTAAAAAAGAAGAAAAAAAAACACTCTAGCCAAAAGAAATTTAGGGAAAGGGAGGGACTTGTAGTTCGAGATCACAGCACATCATTAAGGGAAGTCAGGGAAGAATTCAAGCAGACATCATGGAGCTGATTGCTCACAGGTTTGGCTCAAGCTAGCTTTTTTATTAGCCCAAGATCACCTGTGTAGGGACTGTTTGTTCACAGTGGGATGGGCTTTCCTCTATCAAAAATCATTCAGGACAATTCCCAATATACATGCTCAGAGGCCAATCTGATCTGGACAATCCCTCGATTGAGATTCCCTTCTCAAATGATTTCAGTCTGACAAGTAGATAGTTAGAGCTAACAGGGACAACTACTTTAGGTGTTTTATAATACTCTAGGAAAAGCTAACAATCATTTTCTGCTCTTTTTTCTTGTTTTTGCATATTAGTATGAATATACCAGTTAAGAATATAAACTATTTTAATATGTTTTGAATGTTTAATCAATCCTGTATCATGTAGTAAACTCTACTTGATTACGACATATAACTTTTTGTTTTGCATTGTTAAGTTTAATTTGATGATATTATGTTAAAGATTTTGTGTTTGTAATGATTTTGGGCTGTGGAGATTTTTGTATTATCTTTTCATAGTTTTGATATGTGTAATAACAGTTTAATATAATGAGTTAGAATGGATTCCTTTATTTCTTTTTATTGAGGATTTTTGAATTTGACTCATGTTACCTCCTTTTTTAAAAGTTCCCCGATGAGAGGCAGACAAAAGACAGCCATGGAGCAGCCTGGGTCCTCATAGTCTGGCCTGCCTGAAGCCATCCACAGGCCTGCCCACAAGGTACCAGCAGATAGGTGACATGATGATAAACAAGTATATGGTGGAGAAATGAGAGAGGAAGAGAGGTAGAATGGTTCTTGTGTTATGGTAAGAGGCAGTTCTGAAGAAGCAAGGGTGGTGAGGAATGGATGGATGTTGGTAGCCTGCTTGCCAGCCAGAACCAAAGTGGCATATGGGCTTGGGCTGCTATCTAGGGCCATGTCTGGGTCCCTGGCCCTACTGCAGCCAGGAACTGTGTTGATGTCTATGGCTCCTGATACCATCAAAGGCCATGCCAATGCCAGGCATCTGGGCTACCTACCACCTGGGACCATGCTGGTGCCCAAGGGACATGCTACTACAGGGGCCATGCCAATCTGAGGGGCCTGTGCTGCCAGCTGAGGCCATGGTGACATCAGAGCCTGGGATGCTGCCAGGGACCATGTCTGGGTCCATGGTCTTGCCACCACCTTGTTCTGTGTTAATGTTAATGGCCCCTGGTACCACCAAATGGTCCCATGGACACCCAGGGTCTGAGCTACAATCTAAGGCCATGCTTGTGTATTAGGACTGTGATCATCAGGACCATGCCAACCTGGATGGACTCTACTGCCACATGGGACCATAGAGTTATCCAGGTCCATGCGGCTGTCATTGGGCCATGTCTGGGTCCATGGCATAGCAGCAGTTAGGACAAGGGTTGATGTCTACAACTCCTTTTGCTTCCAGGGGCTGTGCAGCTATCTGAGACATGTTGGTGTATGAGGACTTCACTGCCACCCAGCCCATGCAGATCTGTGTGGCCTGTGCTATCATGGGCCATGGTGACATCCAGGTCTGAGCCGCAGCTGAGAGACATGTCTAGGTCCCTGCTCCTGATGTAGCTCAAGTCTTTAATGATGTTCATAGCCTGTATTACCACAAAGTGACATAGGAATTATGTGTGTTGAAATCCAAGGGCCATGCTGAGCCAGCCCTGCCTCTCATTGATCCTGGGATAACTAACCCTGCCCCTCCCTGGATACTACAGCATGACAGCTGGTCCCACCCCTCACAATGGGAGTGGGATATCTGGTCCTGATGGCATGGGCCTACGAGTGCTGGGTCTGTCCCTCACCTAAGAAGGCAGTCTCAGTGACCCTGACCAACCAGCCCAGCTACCACATCCTGGGCCTTGGATTAGTGTACCTTAACATCTACCCCATCTATGACCTGATGGAATATATGAAGGGACTGGCCCTGTGGAATAATACCCACTAGTAGCCAGAAGTTTTCTTGTGTCCTGCAGCTACTCATCCGTATTGGACAGTGTGCTACCTGTCATAAAATGATAAAATAATCATTCAGAGGCTTGATATAATTACAAACTGTTTGGTCTATGGCTCAGGCTTCTTGCTAGCTAGCTCTTTCATCTTAAATTAAGCCATTTCTGTTCATCTATGGTTTACCACATGGCCATGGCATTACTGGTCTGCTGGCATGTTGCTCCTTGGGCAGCAGGCTGGCATTGCTCTGACTCAGCCCTATATCTCTCTTGGATTTCACGCCTGGCTTTTATCCTGCCTTACTATAGGACAAAACAGCTTCTTTATTAAGTAATAGTAGCAACACATATTCACAACTCACAGAAAGATCATCCCACAGCACTTTGCATTTCCTATTTCACAAAGAAATCTACCCACTCGACCTGTCTTGAGACATGGACCAAGGAATCTAAAACTTGTGCAAGTCATAGGCTTGTCCAAAAGCTGCCATGGCACAATGAAGGTGAAGGGCCCCACCTGGGGCCCCAAGGTGTGATCCTGAGTCCTCTCCAGTCCACCAAGGGTACACACCACTGGCCCTTTTCAACTGCCGCACAGAGAAGGTGGAGCAGAGCTCATGAGTGAGTATCTGAAAGATGCCTGGGCAGGGCGAAGCCAGAGGAAACTCTCTGGTAGAAGTCCGTAGCAGTCCTGATGTGCAAATCCAACATGCACATAGGGGAGAAAGACTAATCAAACCATCTATTAGTTGGTTCCTTCCAAAGTTTCCCTCAGGATAGCTGGCACCAACATGGTACACATATATCCACATAAAGCCTAAAAGGGCTTAAAAATAAAAAAGGGCTTGTAGTCCCACAAAAACAAAAACAAAAAAACAGGAGTCAAGTGAAGCTTCTTGATAGCTGCAATTTTTCAGACAGTCTCTGTTTGCTGGTGGCTAACAGATGCATGGCTCCTTTAAGAGACAGCTTTCTGGTTTGTAGTGACTGCACAGACAGCTCGTTTGAGAGGTCTTGCTACTAAGCACTTGAATGGGGTTGTGGGCAGCATGCTGCAAACTGCTTGGTGGTGGCATGAACCTGCATATTCCCAGATGGGAAGTGAACATGGCTCCCAAGCTGGCACTGACTGTACCTCCACCATGTTGGAAGGCAGAGCACGGTGGAGCCACTGTTTTGGTTCTAGCAGTGCTGCAGTTTAAAGCAATGGTCAGAAAATGATTACAGATACACAATAAAACAGATTCAGATGGGAAAAAACTCTAAACAGGTTACAATGTGTTTAAAAATATATGTGGGCGTGAGAGAGAGATGAAAAAAGGTAGAGAAAGTCCTTAAAAAAAGAAATAGAGTAATAAAAAAAGCCACATAACATGGAAAATACACAGAGTCTGGATACTGTATATTATTTTGTTGTCTTTGGGAATATTTTTAATGGCAGAAAGACATTTGATTGTAGGGGCTGCTAAGTTAAACCAACATATATATTTTAAAGATATCTTAACTTCAAAATTTGAATCTAAAGATATGTTGCTTTGGAAAAGATGCATCTGGGCCATAGATCCTATTGGAGACCTCTCAGGGTGTCTTCCTTGATGGTACCATATCAATCTGGAAGGGATCCATGTCTTCTCATCTTCTGTGGAAACAAAAGATGAGACATGGATCCCTTCCAGACTGATATGGTACCATCAAGGAAGACCCTCTGAGATGTGTCCTATGGGATCTATGACCCAGATGATCCAATATCCAGAATAGTTTCAAGGCAACTGACTGAGATGGTGCATCCTCGTGGACTACTGCAGTCAAGAGTTGACGATAATTCTAAATTTTCTCAGGATCCTCTTAAGATTGCCAGTGCCCCCAATCATCAGGAAGTAATATGAAAAGCTACACTCAGATTCCCAAAATATTGTTTATAATTGTCTATAAATTAAAAGGGGGTTGATTATAAATGCAATCTCTTTCTAAAGAATAAATGGGGATATGATATAGAAGTAATAAAAAAGGATAGATTACTGAATCTACTTTGATCCAAAAAAAACCATTTACTCTCAAAATACTTTACACTGATATGGATTTTGATTTATTGATACAAATTTAAGGTCAATTTTGTTATGCTGTATGTATATTTATACTATTGTTTAAAGTGTTATGTTTATGTAACTCATTTGAAAACATAATGTACAGTTAAGAAATACAAATTAATAGCCATCTATAATAGTCAAACTTATAGTCATGTTAGGTTGTATAGATATGCAGAGATATATTTCAGATGGATAGGTAATCTTTAAACACTTCAAAGATCTACAGAATATGGCATTTAAAATATTTTAACATTTTAGACTTTTCTGGACAGTGAGATATGTCTACTCCTGGTACCACCAGTTACTTCAAAGAGAATGATGGGCATCAAACAAACTTGGTATGGAGTTTGCTTAAAATGTGGACAAGGCTAACCATTTGGGCAAGAAAATGCTTTTGCCTGTACTGCTTAATAAACTAGACATGCAGCCCCATAGGAAGATGATCACTGAACTTTGCCAAAAGAAGTCGAGATGGTCCTTCAGGGTCCTGCTTCACATATACAGAGGAAAGTGACTGATAAATTTTTCCATTAGCCATAACAGTCTTTCAAATTTCCTGTTTCCCTGAAAAGTATGCCAGAGACTCTAGGTCTGTAGACTGAAGATAGATGCCCCAATGTTACAAAAGAACTTTGGATGACTGTCCAGGCAGCCAGATAGCTCTGCCATTTCTAGAATGTTGGAAGTTGCTTGCAATTTACTTCCTGTTTACTCAGATAATATTAGATCCTTCTGGGGTCTTAGGTGTTGAAGATTAGATGGTTATAATTATTATTTTCCTTGATTGTGATAAAAATGTATAGTAAAACAAAAACAGTTATTAAGTAAGAACTACAGTATTAATATCTAATCCATTTTGTGTTTAACAGAATTAGAGAAAATACTTATTATCTATCTTATCTCGGTGAGTCTAAAGTTTTGTATCTAAACTTACTTTCATTATAACTAAGGAAAACTATAATTATAACTATTTTGTCTTCAACTCCATTAAAGACCCAAGAAGGATTTAATGTTACCTAATGATAGGGACATTAGACTGCCTGGAGTTACCCAAAGTTCCTCTGCAACATCGGGGCATCCATCTCTGACCTACAGTCCTAGCATATTTGACAGACTTATCTGTAAAGCAGGATTTTTGAAGGACTGTCCCACCTTGTCTTGGCAAAGTTCTGCAGTCACTTTATTTTGTGTCCTGCATGTCCAGTTTGTAAAGCCCATTGTGAGCAGTTGAGGCAAAGGCACTTTCTTGGCCCACTTGGCTAGCTTTTGCCATAAAGAAAACAAATTCCATGTGGAGTTTCTTCAATGCCCATTATTCTCTTTGAAGTAATTATGCTGTTAGGAGCATATGTGTTTCACTCTTGAGAAAAGTCTAAGTTATTAAAACATTTTAAATGCCACATTCTGTAGGTCTTTGAAGTGTTTGGAGATTGCCTATCTATCTGAAATATATCTCTGTATGACCTTGAAAGCATACTTAACAGGACTATAAGTTTGCTATTATAAGTGCCTATTAATCTGTATTTCTTAATTATATATTACATTTTTAAATGAGCTGAAAAACATAATGCCTAAAATAAGAGCAGAAATGTACATACAGTATAACAAAATTAACTTTAAATTTGTATCAATAAACTAAAATCCATACTGCTATAAAATATGTAAGATTAACAGTTGTTTTTTGTACTAAAGTAGATTTAATAATCTACCCTCTTTTTCCCATCATTTCTAAATCATATCCCCCTTTCTTCTTTCAGAAAGAGATTGACTATGACCAATAACAATTTGCAACCCAACTCCCTAAACAAAGACAAATATTCATAATCCATTTTTTGGGAATGTGGACGTAGTTTTCTAAGCTACTTACTGCTGATTGGGGGCACTGTTAATCTTGTGGGGACCCTGAGAAAATTTAAGATTACGGTCAAGTCCTGACTTGAGTAGTTTGTGAGGCTGGGTCATCTCAGCTAGCAACCTTGAAACTGTTCTAGATGCAGAACTCAGAGGAAACTGCAATAGAGGTGCTCTGAAATATTGGATCATCTGGGCCATCTGTTCCCATTAGAAATTTTTCAGGTGGTCTTCATTGATCAAATCTGAATTATCTCAACACAGAATAAATCCATGTCCTCTCACTTCCTGTGGAAATAAAAGCATTGCCTCTTGTCCAAAGTTACATATCTTTTGACTTAAATGTTGAAGTCAAGGCATTTTCAGAATATATAGGTTGGATAAATCTAGCAACATTTATAACCAAATGTCTCTTAGCAGCTCTTGCTCAGCTGTCACACAATTCCTAGACAACACAATAATATAGAGTATCCAGACTCTCTGTATATTTTCCATCTTTACATGGGCTTTTTATATTACTTTACACCCTTTTTAAAGACTTTAAAACTATGTATTTCTTTTTTATGACTGTTTATACCTTCTCTTTACTCTCCCAAGCCTATGTATATTTTTAAACACAGTGTAACCAGTTTAAAAGTTTTTTGTTTTTTGTTTTAATCTGTCTTTATTGCATATCTCTATCTTTTTCTGACCACATGAGCATTTAAGCTGCTGAGCAAGTGCATGGGACTAGGACTGAAGTTGTGGCTTTGGTGGCTGGCTCTACCCCAATCTTTGCTTCCATAAGAAGCCAGTCTCATGGTAGAGGCATGTTTACTGTCAGCTCTGAGAGCCATGTTTACCACTCCAACTCTTGAGAAAATTTTGGGTCCTCACTGCCACCCAGTAATGTGCCACCAGCTGCTCAGAAACTCCATTTAAGTGTTTGGTAGCAGGGCCTCTTAAAAGAGCCACACAATTTTGCTACTAATGATGAGTCAGGAAGCCATCTCTTAAAGGAGCCACGCCTCTGCTCACTGCCAGCAAACAGAGCCTACCAGAGAAAAGAAGGTTACCAAGAAGCCGCATCTTTACTCCATTTTTTGTGTGTTTAGAATCCTTTTTTAAACCTTTCTTGGGTTTTATGTGGAAATTCTTACCAAACATTTGGGATTCACATGTTGGTACCTTTTCTCAGTAAAGCATTGTCATCTTGCTTCCTCTGCATCTGACTGGCAACTCCTGACTCTGCCCTTCCTCTTCCCAGAATTCTTCTAGTCTTCTTTCCTGTCTATACTTCCTGCCTGGATACTAGCCAATCAGCATTTTACTAAACCAATTTGAGTGACAAATCTTTACAGTGTACAAGAGCATTATCCCACAGCAATGTCCAAGAGAGCTGGATCTATGGTAGATATATATCCTTCTAGATTTTTCAAGGAACACTAATTTTTGTAATGGATGTACCAATTCGCACTTCTATCATAAGTGAGTAAATGTTTCCATTTCCCCATATCCATGCCAGCATTTGTCTTCATTTGATTTTTGGTTCTTAACTATTTTGATTAGGATAAAAATAAAATCTCAAGGTAGTTTTAATTTGAATTTCCCGGATAGCTAAGGGTGTTGAACATTTGTTCATGTTTCTCAACCATTTGTATTTCATCTTTTGAGAAACAAAGAATAAGTGAGTTTAAAGTTGCAGAAAAAAGTAGTACAGAAAGTAGCTGTAATTATTAAAGATAGTAGCATTGTGGGAAAAGTACATGCTCTCTGTTAGGACAGATTGAAAATGTCCTCTAAAGACAAGACCCCATTCAGAGGAGACTCCAACTTGTGAAAATATAAATTCAGTTGAAATGAGAGAGCATAAACTTATGGTGTCTCTGAAAAGGTTCCCTGCTCAAAGGTGAATATCTAGAAAATTGCTCTTCTAGGTTCAGTTACTAAGATATATGAACACCACTAGAGCTATCTTAGAAGAGGACTTGCCTCAGTTTGCTTTCTATTGCTCTGATAAACACCATGACAAAAGCAACTTAGGGATGAAAAGGATTTATTTAAAGTTAAAGTTTTTAGTTCATCATGAAGGGAAGTCATGAAAGGAACTCAGGACAAAATCCTGGAGGCAGGAACTGAAGCAGAAGTCATGAGGAATGCTGCTAATTAGTTTGTTGTACATGATTTGGTCAACTTGAATTTTATAAAACCTAGGATTCCCTCCTAGAGATGACACCAATCACAATGAACAGGTCCTCCCCCATCAATCATTAATCAAAATAAAAATGGCACAGACTTACTTATAAGCCAATATGATGGAGACATTTTCTCAATTGTTGTTCCCTCTTCCAAGTTTACCCTAACGTGTCAAACTGACACAAATTAAGCAGCACAATTTACCCTGTCAACTCGGCACACAAATACATCACTGTTAATCATAATCTTTTCTTTCTTGTTTATCTCTAAGATCACATGTTAATATCATAGTGTAAACACAGTAAAAACTTTAAATGTCCCACAGTATTTAAGTCTGTTTATACTTTAAGTGTAAAGTTCAAAGTTTTCTGGTTTGTTTTTGTTGTTGTTGTTTTACAATATCCAATGTCCCTTGAAAAATTCAGTCTTTTGATCATGGGCCTCTGTAAAATAAATGATAATATACATATTTTCTTATTCTAAATGTGAAGAATGAGATCACAGGCACAATCAACTCACAGTAAAACCTGAGTCCCAAAGTGTAAACAGCTCAGTGTTTCATGGTATGGACTCCCTCATGGTCTTCTGGGCTCCAACAGATTTGGCAGCTTTATTTTTTTTTTCATTGTAAATTTTCCAGTACTTTTAGCTTGCCTCATAGACTAAGACTGGCTGAACTCCACATGTTCTGTTGTCCTTGGTAGTAGTCTAATGGCCCAGGTGTCTTGAATATGGTGGTGTCTTCACTACTACTAAGGCTTTGCCTTCACCAATGGCCTCTTGGCTTCTGCAGTAACTCTACCCCTGCCACATGGTACCAAGGCCCATGTTCTTTCCATGATCCCCTTATACCTTCAAACTAAATACAAAGTGGGAGCATTTTACACATCACCAAGCTGCCAGTTTGAGATGCACTCTCTGAACCACATCTTCTGTGTGTTGATCTTGAGGAAACACTTCCCAGAAGATTTCATCTCAAATATGCTTGTCCCTGATTAGACAATATAGAGCATAGTTCAACTAACCAGCATTGATTGGCCCAATAAGGCAAAGGTGTCTCTGATTAATCACCACTTATTCTTTAGCTCCATCTAACCAGAAACCACATATTCTTAATTCAAATATCACATGGTCTCTGATAAGTCTTTGCTTCCCTGTCCCTGAAATTTCACAAGATAGGCTTCCATTATTTATGTTTCTACCCAAATTCTTACTTTCCCAGCTCCCACAGAACATCTCATTAGAGGTTCCCTTGTCCCAGGTGACTTTAGCTCTTGTCAATTTGACAAAAACAAGGCAGTACAGAGGCCAAACTTCATATCATACTGACAGTAGAACTTGGCAGCATCCACATGATGCTGATATTTCTGTCATTTAAAAATTCAAGAGTGATGAGGTTGTAAAGACTTGTACCAAAGTTTCAAAAAAACCTCTAAGACCAGGCATTGCACAGCAACTTTGAATTCCTGGGAAGAAGGACCTAAGTGGCCATTCTGTGAAGCTGTGAAGGTAAGTTGCAATGGAAACCTAAGATGTCAATGATGCTGGGACCATGCTATACCTACTCCCAAAAGCCATGGGTTCAGAGAGGAGGCTGGATCAGAAAACAGTCTATGTGTACTTCAGGCAGCAAAACTGGAGAGTTAGGACTTTCCAAGCCTGTTGAAACACTGATGAATCTGCTACAAGCCCAGATGCAAGACACAGAACTGCAGGATTTAATGTTTTCCATAGTGAATTTCAACCTTTTGAGTCTGATCTTTAATTGTTTCCTCTCATATCTCTCCTTTGGAAGGAGAAAGTTTATCTTTGCCATTACATATTGGAAATGTGTAACTTACAGTTTGGTTTTACATGGGTTCACAGTTAAGTGATTGCATTGAATGTCAGAAGAAATTGACTTTGAGCTTTTGTTAGAATATTTCAAATTTGGAGGTCTCTTAATGATGAAATAAATCATTTTCATTACCAAATGTTCATGAGCCTTAAGGATTATGGAGTAATTTTATGATTTAAAGCAATGTGTTTGGGTATCAAGTTGACAAAGGACACCCTCATGGTGGTTAGATTATACTGTCAACTGCAATTATTAGAATGATACCTCTGAGTACACCTGTGAAGCCACATCCAGAGAGGTTTAACTGAGGTGAGAAGACCCTCCCTCTGTGTGGATCTCACTATTCCATGGGCTGCAGTCCCATTTCCATTAAAAAAAATAGACGAGAGAATTTGCTCTGTTATTAAAACAATCACTGTACCAGCATTAGGAGCAGATTTTAGTCTTTAGAACCCACATAAGTGCTGAATGAACATGGCCATATGCCTATACCTCAGCCTTGGAAGTTAGAAATGTGATTCTTGGAACAAGCAGGACAACAAAACCAGCTATATGTGCTGGTTATTTTTTCTTTCCTTTTTGAGATTATACTATAATTACATCCATTTATCCCTTCCTTTTCTTTCCTCACAACCCTCCTATATGTTATTCCTTGCTCTCTTTCAAATTCATGGCATTTTCAACATTAATGCAGTTACACACATATATGTATATTCCTAAAATTAACCTGATAAGTCTATACAATGATACTTATATAAATGTTTCCAGGACTGACCATTTGGTGATCAGTTGCATGACCAATTACTGTGCTCTTCCCTGGGGAAGTTATTTCTCCTACTCTAAGCTAGTTACCTATAGCTCTTTGTATAAGGCTGTGGCCTCCTGGGATTTCCCCCACATACTTTGGTATGTCTATTGCTATTGTCATTGTTCAGCTCATGTTTAGACAGTCCATTTCAAAAGATTCTGTGAGTGTATCTTCTGACATTACTGGGAGACACAATCTCACAGCAAACTCTGGATCCTCCAATCTTTCTACCCCCTCTTATACAATGTTTCCTTAGCCTTAGAAACTAGACTATTTTATAGATGTATTCATTGATATTAAGCTCCCCAACTCTGTATTTTTATTGGCCATGGTTTTCTCTAGTGGTTTCCATCTGTTACCAAAAGAAGTTTCCTTGATAAGGGATGAAGACTACATGTATCTATGGGTAAAAAGACAAATATTTAGAGTTGAGTTAGGGGTTACACTCACTTAGAAAAGTGGTGGTTGTAGGTTCTCCTCCAAGATCCATGATTTCATTGGCCCTGGGTAGTTGGCTTAATTTCCAGTACCTTGCATTATTTCCCTATTATTGAGCAGATCTTAAGTAAAATTAGAAAGCCATTGGTTACATACTACTACAGCCTTAGGATCATTGTGCCATGATGGTTATTGATGTGGTTCATAGGCATCATAGTTATGCAATACTTTTGGTTGATTTCCTCCTCTGAAGAATAGATAGCAGAATGAAGCCACACTTCTACAGGCAACTGTCTTCCATAAACATGCTAAGAAAACACAGTGGAGAAAGGCAAATGTGTCCAATAAATGATGCTGGGACAATTGACTAGCCATATGAAGAATGAAGGCTCCTATCTCTCAACAGTTAGAACAGTCAACTCCACACATGCTAAAACCTTAAATGGGAAACCTAAAACTACAAAACAGCTAGAAGAAAATGTAACAACTGCTTCAGACTAATGGAACACACAATGATTTTTTTTGGCAGCTTACAAAAGCACAAGAAACAAACAAACACACAAAAAGATAGGACTATATCAAGCTAAAAATCCCTACTATAACAAGGGAAACAATAATCCACAGAATGGGAGAACATAGCCACACAACTGACAAGACTTAACATCCCGGATATACAAAGAATAAAAAAAAAAAAAAAAGCCTGAATAAAAAGTAAAACCTGATTTAAAAACTCTCGGCCAAGCGGTGGTGGTACACGCCTTTAATCCCAGCACTCGGGAGGCAGAGCCAGGCGGATCTCTGTGAGTTCGAGGCCAGCCTGGTCTACAGAGTGAGATCCAGGAAAAAGGCGCAAAGCTACACAGAGAAACCCTGTCTCGAAAAACCAAAACCAAAACCAAAACCAAAAACAAAAAACTCTCACTGAACATAAATAGATATTTTTCTCTTTTTACTATTAAATAACTATTTATTATTGAAGTTTTTTTTCATTTATTTTATACACTGACCTGTTTTGCCTCCCTGCTCTCCTCTCATTTTCCCTCCTCCTAACTCCCATCTATCCCTCTCCCTCTCCACCCCTTCTTTGTCTCCATTCAGAAAGAGGCAGACCTCCCATGGGCTTGAACAAAGCATGGCACAACAAGCTGAGTTAGGACCAAGCTCCTCCCCCTGCATCAAGGCTGGCCTAGGTAATACAGCATGGGAAATTCCCAAAACCACCTAAGCACCAGGGACAGGTCCTGATCTCACTGCTAGGAGCCTTACAAACAGACCAAGCTACACAACTGTCACACAAAATTAATAAAATAAAATAAAATAAAAAAGAACAAAAATCAATTTTTAAGTCCACTTCACCAGGAGCCTGTTAGCTACTCTCAGCCTCTAACACTGAAGGTTTAGTACTAAGATGCCTTCTCCAAAGAAGACATAACTTTCCAAGACAACAAGATAATTAAAATAAACTTAAATTAAATATTTTCATGTCTACAGAATTCCAATCAAGACAGTTAAGAAAAATATATTTTACTATATTTACTAAGCCCACAAAAGCAAGCATACTTAGTAAATTTCATGAAATAAATATTTAATAGAAACTCAAACAAAAAGAAAATAGATTTCTTTTGATACACTGCATTCTGATTATGGTTCTTCTCTCCCAGCTCCTCCCAGATCCTCCCCCATTTATCCATCCTCTCAAATCTACACCCTTTCTTTTTCTCTCTCTTATTAGAATATACCCAGCCATCTGAAATAATAATGACAGCAATAATAATAAAATAAGACAAAATAAAAACAAACAGAAAAGAAGAGCTTCATACACACACACAAAAAAAAAAAAAAAAAAAAAAAACAAGAAACACAGCTGAGATACACACATTTGCACACACATAAAACCCATAAAAACAAAATGGAAGAACACAATATATAGGCAAATGATCTAAAAAAAAAAAAAGACTAACACTTTACTTCTCACTTTTCTGTATTTTTTAATTAATCAATTAATTGTTTGCATCCCAATCACAGTTTCCCCACCCTTCTCTTCTCCCAGATCTTCTCTCCAACCTCCCCCAATCCACTCCTCTTTGTTTTCAGAAAAGGGTAGCCTTACCATATACATCAGCCAGCCATTGCATATCAAGTTGTAATAAGACTAGGCACCTCCTCTCCTATTAAGGTGGCAACCAGTAAGAGGGAAGGATCCCAAAAGCACACAACAGAGTGAGAGACAGTCCCTGTTTCCACTGTTAGGAGTTCTACAAGAAGACCAAGCTACACAATTGTAATACATGTGTAAGGGCCTAGGTCAGTTCCATTCAAGCTCGCTGGTTGACAGCTGTCTCTGTGAGCTCATAAGAGCCCAGGTTAGTTGTTTCTGTGGGTTCCCTTGTGATGATCTTGATCACTCTGGCTCCCACAATCCTTCCTCCCTCTCTTCTGTGGGATTCTCCAAGCTCTGTGTGGCTGTGGGTCTCTGCATCTGTTTCCATCAGTTGCTGGTTGAAGCCTCCCTGATGACAATTGGGGTAGGCAACAATCTATGGGCATAGCAGAATATTATTAGGAATCATTTCATTGTTTTTTTATTTGTGTGTTTGTTTGTTTGTTTGTTTGTAGTCATGTTTGTTTCTATCTTTGGTCTCTGTGCTGTCCAGTCCCTGGATCCTGGTTAGTGTCAGGGGTGGGCTCTCTCTCATGATATAGGTCTCAAGCTGGATCACTCACTGGTTGTCTATTCCCATAAACTCTGTGCTGCCTTCATACATCAGCACATCCCACAGGCAGGACAAATTGTAGATCAAAGGTTATATGGCTGGGTTGGAGTCCAAATCCCCCCACTGGAAGTCTTGATTGATTACAGGAGATGACCAGTTCAGTCCCCCATTAGAGGGAGTCTTAGCTAAGGTCACCATTATAGATTCTTGGGTGATGCCAATGTAATAGATTTCTAGCTCATCCCAGAGATGTACTCAGATTCCAGTTATCTCTCCTAGTATTCCATCATCCTTCCCCCACCTGATCTTTGCTGTTCCCATACCTACCCCCATGCAGAACCCCCCTCCCCATCCACCTGTGAAGTCTATTCTATTTCCCCTTCACAGTGAAATTCATGTGTCCTCCCTTGAGCCTTCCTTGTTACTTAGCTTCTTTGGATCTGTGGACTGTAGCATGAGTATAGAGAGAAGTTTCCCTATTTCCTTCCCGGTCCTGCAGCCACTTGGTCCCAAGTAAACACATAGAGGCTTATATTAACTACAAACTGCATGGCCTATGGCTCAGATTTCTTGTTAGCTAGCTCTTCCATCTTAAATTAACCCATTTCTCTTAATCTATGTGTTGCCATGTTGCTATGGCATTACTGGTCTGCTGGCATCTTGTTGCTCCTTAGGCAGTAGGCTGGCATCTCTCCTGACTCCATCCTTCTTCATCTCCATAATCAGTTTTAATGTACCACCTAACCTTATTTTGCCTCACCATTGGCCAAACAGCTTCATTTATCAACCAATGAGAGCAACACATATTCAAAGCATACAGGAAGACAACCCACAGCACATGGTTATCCTTTACTTTACAGCTAATATTCACTTATAAGTGAGTTGTATCATGTTTGTCTTTCTGGGTCTGGGTTACCTGACTCGAGATGACCTTTTCTAGTTTCCTCTATTTGCCAGGAAATTTCATGATGTCATTGTTTTTAACAGCTGAGTAATACTCCATTTTATAAATTTACCACTTTTTCTTTATCCATTCTTCAGTTGTGTAACATGTAAGTTGTTTCCTGCCTATTATGAATAAAGCTGCAATAACCATAGTTGAGCAAGTGTCCTTGTGATATGCTAGAGAGTCACATGATATGTCCATTGATATGCTCAGAAGTGGCATAGTGGGTCTTGAGGTAGAGAGGTGAATCCCAAGCTTTCTGAGAAACTGCCATATTGATTTCCAAAATGGCTGTACAAGTTTATACTCCCACTAGCAATGGAGAAGCATTCCCCTTGCTCCACATCCTCACCAGCATGAGCTGTTATGTGTGGTTTTAATCTTAGCCATTCTGACAGGTGTAAGATGGAATCTCAGGGTTGTTTTGATTTGCATTTACCTGATTGCTGAGGATGTTGAATATTTCTTTAAGTATTTCACAGCCATCTGAAAGTCTTCTGTTGAGAATTCTCTGTTTAGATCTGTAGCCTATTTTTTAATTCACTTATTCTGTTTGTTGATGTCTAGTTTCTTGAGCTCTTTATATATTTTGGAAATTAATCCTCTGTCAGAATTATAGCTGATGAAAATCTTTTCTCATTCTGTGGGCTGCCTTTTTGTCCTATTGACTGTGTCCTTTGCCTTACAGAAGCTTTTTAGTTTCATGAGGTCCCATTTATTAGTTGTTGATCATAGTGTCTGTGATATTAGTGTTCTGTTTAGGATGTTGTAGCCTGTGTCAATGCATTCAAGGTTATTTTCCACTTTCTCTTCAGTCAGGTTCAGTGCATCTAATCTTATGTTCAGGTCTTTGATCCACTTGGACTTAAGTTTTGTGCATGGATCTATTTGTGTTTTTCTACCTGCTGACATCCAGTTTAGCCCAGTATAATTTGTTGAAGATACTTTCTTTTTTCCATTGTATATTTCTGGCTTCTTCATCAAAAATCAGGTGTCCATATGTATGTGTGTTTATATCTAAGTCTTCATTTTGGTTCCATTGATCAACCTGTCTATTTTTATATCAGTACCATGTGGTTTTTATTATTAGAGCTCTGTAGTACAGCTTTAAATAAGGGATGATGACACTTCCAGAAGTTTTTGTTGTTGTTGCTGTTATGATGGATTGTTTTAGTTATCCTGGGTTTTATATTTTTTCATATGAAGTTGAGTATTTTTCTTTTAAGATCTGTAAAGAACTGTGTTGGAATTTTGATGGGAATTGTGTTGAATATGTAGAATGCTTTTTTATAAAATGGCCATTTTTACTACATTAATCCTACAAATCCATGAGCATTGAAGATCTTTCCATCTTCTGATATCTTCTTTGATTTCTTTCTTCAAACACTTAAGTTATTGCCATATAGGTTTTTAACTTTGCTTCATTAGAGTTACACCAAGTAATTTTAAATTATGTATGGCTATCCTAAAGGATGTTGTCTCCTTGATTTCTTTCTCAACCCTTTCATCATTTGTATATAAGAGGGCTAATGATGTTTTAGAGTTTATTTTGTATACAACCCATTTGTTGAAGGTGTAGGAGTTCCCTGGTTGAATTTGTGGAGTTTCTTGTGTTTAATATTGTATCATCTGAAAGAGTGACATTTTGACTTTTTCCTTTACAATTTTTACCCCCTTGAGCTCCTTAGTTGTCTTATTGCTCTAGCTAAAACTTCAAGTACCATATTGAACAGCTGTGGAGAGAGTGAATAGCCTTATCTTGTCCATGTTTTAGAGGAATTGCTTTAAATTTCTCTCCACATAATGTGATGTTGTCTATTGGCTTGCTGTATATTGCCTTTATTATGTTTAGGTATTTCCCTTGTATCCCTTATCTCTCCAAGACTTTTATCATGAAGAGATGTCAAATTTTGTCAAAGGCTTTTTCAGTATTGAATGAGATAATTATTTGGTTAATTTATTTCAGTTTGTTTTTATGCTGGATTACATTGGCAGATTTTTTTTTAAGTTGAACCGTCCCTGAATCTCTGGGATGAAGCCCATTTGATCATGGTGGATGATCTTTTTAGTGTGTTCTTGGATTCAGTTTGTGAGTATTATTTTTATATCAATGTTCATGAGGGAAGCTGGTCTGTAAATCTTTCTTTGTTGAGTCTTTATGTGGTTTGAGTATCAGGATGACTGTGGCCTCACAAAATGAATTTGGCAATGTTCCCTCTGTTTCTATTTTGTGGAAAAATTGGAGGTATATTGGTATTAATTCTTCTTTGAAGGTCTGGTAGAATTCTGTGCTAAAACCATCTGGCCCTGAGCTTTTCTTGCTTGGGAGACTTTTAATTACTCCTATTTCCTTAGGGGTATAGGTCTATTTAAATTGCTTATCTGATCTTGATTTAATTTTGGCAAATGGTATCTATTGAGAAAATTGTTGATTTCTTTTAGATTTTCCAATTTTGTTGAGTACAGGATTTTTGTTGTTGTTGGGTTTTTTGTTTTGTTGTTGTTGTTTGTTTGTTTGTTTTTATGAGACAGAGTTTCTCTGTGTAGCTTTTGGAGCCTGTCCTGGAACTCAATTTGTAGACCAGGCTGGCCTTAAACTCACAGAGATCTGCCTGTCTCTCCCTCCCAAGTGCTGGGATTAAAGGCATGAGCCACCACTGCACAGAGTACAGGATTTTGAAGTATTATTTAATGATTCTTTGGATTTCCTCAGTATCTGTTGTTATATCCCAAGTTCCTTGCTGATTTTGCTAATTTGAATATTCTCTCTGCCTTTTAGTTAGTTTGGATAAGAGTTTGTCTATCTTGTTGATTTTCTCAAAAAAACAACTCTTTGTTTCATTGATTCTTTGTATTGTTCTCTTTGTTTCTATTTTATTGATTTTAGCCCTCAGTTTGATTATTTTCTGCTGTCTACTCCTCTTGGGTGTGCTTGCTTCATTTTGTTCTAGAGTTTTCAGGTGTGCTATTAGGTTGCTAGTATGAGTTCTCTCTAATTTCATTATGAAGATCTCTCTAATTTCATTCTAATTTCATTATGCTATGAAGTTTCCTCTTAGCACTGCTTTTATAGTGTTCCATAAGTTTGGATATGTTGTGCACTCATTTACATTGAGTTCTAGGAGGTCTTTAATTTCTTTCTTTATTTTATCCTTGATTCAGTAGAGAGTTTCCATGATTTTGAATGCTTTCTGTTGCTTCTGTTGTTGAAATCCAGCTTTAAACCATGGTGGCCTGATAATATGCAGGTTTATTTCAATTTTCTTGCATCTGTTGAGGCTTGCTTTGTTACTGGTATATGGTCAGTTTTGGAGAATGTCCCATAAGGTGCTAAGATGAAGGTATATTCTTTTGTGTTTGTGTGAATTGTCCTATACATCTGTAGATATCTTTTAGGTCCATTTGAGTCATAATGTCTGTTTGCTCCATTATTTCTCTGTTTAGTTTTTGTCTGAATGACCTGTCCATTGGTAAGAATGGAGTTTTGAAGTTTGCCAGTATCAAATATTACCATTGTCATTGTCCTAGTAAAGAAAACGTTTCACTTAAGTGGTTCTGATCTTTTGTTAATCACAGTAAGTACATCAGCTCCAGCTTACCCCAGAACCACAACTTTTTAAATTGAAAATATCAAATGGCCACAACAGACACTTTACTTCTCTCAGAAACTTCATAAGCCAGGCCTCTATTGCAGCTATTTCTCCTAACATTCTTTACAAGCTACCCCCAAACAATCCATTGATTACTGAGCACTTAATGGTTTTCCCACCCCAAAGTTCAAATGCCAACACAAGGCAGTAACTGAAGCAAAGGCCATGGGGGAATACTGGCCTCATAGCCTGATAAGATTGCTTTCTTATATAACCCAGGACCACCTGCCCAGCAGTGGCACTAACTACAATGACCTGGGACCTCTTTTATCAATAATTGATAAAATGCCGCAGTCTTGTCTGCAGGCCAGTCCTATGGAGGCATATTCTCAGGTGTGGTTCCCTCTTCTCAAATAAAGCTAGTTTGTATCAAGTTGACAAACAAACAAAACCAAAGCTAGCTAGGATATCTACCGTCAGTGATCAGAACCAGGTATCAGATTTCATTAAGTGAGAGTAACCCTGGAGTTGGATGAATCTTAATCTTAGAGCCTGAGAACTATGAAGTTCCAGGAGGATAGGTGATACCTACAGCTATGTTCTGCTGTGGAATGTCATTCTGTGTGCTGTGAATATGTGTTGCTCTGATTGGTTGATAAATAAAACACTGATTGGTCAGTAGTCAGGCAGGAGGTACAGGCAGGGCAAACATAGAGGAGAATCCGACACAGAGGAAGCAAGATGATAAGGTAGAACTGAGAAAAGGTACCAAGCCACGTGGCTAAACATAGATAAGAATTATGGGTCCAGCTGAGGGACCACATGGCTGGGCAGGACACAGAAAAACTTCTAGCTACAATGTTCCTTCAGCAAAGTGATTCATGCTCAAGAACTCTTGAAAACATGAAGAGTGAACCATGCCTTCACCAATCTTAGTACTATGGCTGTTTCCCACACAATGCCCCTTTGTCCACCAAAAAAATTACAATCTTAGGAGTCTCAGGAGGGTGAGAAAATCTGTCCAGTCCACAAAACGCAAAGATTCGTGTGGCAATCTGAAGCCTTTTTTAAGTATTTGGTGCGCAAAGAAGAAAAACTGGCACAATCAAGACTGCTCTGGAAAACATCAGATGCTTCGCCAATACAAAATCAGCAATAGTTTAAACAGAAGGAAACATGTCAGCACACAAGTTCAACTACCCTGCCCCTTCCCGTGCATCTAACTGATAGTCTCAAATAGCCGAGGACCCAAAAAGAACCTGTTTCAACAATAACCTTTTAAAACATTTCTTGTAACCTTTGAGATTCTCCAAGATTACTTGAATGTATTTCTTAATTTTTAAAATGTTTTTGTCAATGCCCTTCACACATTCATGTAATTTTGTTTATGTTTTTTTTCTTTTTAGGGCAATATTCATTCTTATCTTATTTTGAAGTATTTTGACTTCTCTTCCCCCACTAAACTCAGTAAACTTTTGACTTTACCTTATTTAACTTTTGTTTTAAAACATTTTATTTGTATTCCTTTCTTATATTAATTTATTTTTGAACTTTTTAGCGTTCATTTTTCTTCTTTCTTTATTTTCTTAATCTTATACTCTTTGCTCTTTCCTCTCCATGATATTCTTCTTTATTTTTTTAAATAAGTCCATACTTACTCTAAATCATGTTTAACTTTATAGTGTATCCTTAAGTATTTTTTTGCCATGTTAGTTTTGTAGTGATGAGTTTATGGGTTCTAATTAATTTTAAGTACATTTGTATGGTTTCATATCAATATTGATGCTTTAGTTTGTTTTATCTTGGTAAGTCATAAAGACTACACATTCAAAATAGTCTTCTCAATAAGATGTTCTCTTCAAAAAAAATATAAATAAAAAGATAGGTCCAAGACAACAGGTGGAAAAAGCATACATAGAAGCATAAGGCATGACAAAACAAGCTAACATCTCCAAAATATCACAATTCTTCAATTATGTGATTTAAAAATATTAAAACATATTTTAAAAGCCATACTTCAAATTTTTCTGCAAAAGTGATAAGTGACATGAAAAAAGATTCAAACAAGCAGATAAATTTAATATAGGACCTGGACATGAAAGTCGGTGAAATAGATAAGAAAATCCAGAAATGTATGCAAAAATTCAGCAATGAAATTGGGATTTTGAAAAAAAAAAGCATATAAATTTTGGAAATAAAAATCTAAGTGACTAATAAAAAACATAGTTAAAAACATCACCAATAAACTAAACTGACTGGTAGTGAGGCTATCAAAGATGGAGAATAGGCTGATGAAATACAACATTCTGTAGATGGACATTTCCTGTCCCAACTGCTGGTCTTGACAGACTAAGAGGCTGAATATGAACTATAAATGCTCAGTCAACAACTCAGGCATGTTACTAGCTAACTCTTACACTTAAATTAACCCATATTTCTATTTATGCTTTTCAACATGGCTCATGGCTTGTTACCTTATTTTCTATATGTCCTGTTTGCCTGACAGCTGGCTGGTGTCTCTCCTGACTCCACCTTTTTCCTTCCCATCATTCTTAGTTTAGCTTTCCTGCCCAACTTCTCGCCTAGCTACTGGCCTGTCAGATTTTTTATTAACCAATGAAGGTAATACATATTCATAATGTAGAAAAGGATTGTTCCACAGCATTTACACACCATTAAGGACAAAATAAATAAATGAGATAACCACAATGTCCAATAACTCTGCAGTATCATCAACAAATCAAAATTAAGTCTATGCCAAATAGAACTAGCTGATATAAAGTCACAAGGCATAGAGAACAGAGAATTTAATCTCATTATAGAAGAAAATTTCCCAAATCTCAAAAAAGAAACAGACATCCAAATATAAGGGGCACTTATTACAGGCATGGTTATGCAAAATCCTCCCCATGACAAAAATGCAAAGACTGTTAAAAGCTGTAAAGGAAAAATGCAAATGTATGGGCCTTGCCTTTTTGTCAACTTGACACAGCCCTAGACATATCTGGGAGAAAAGAATGTTAACTGAGACAATGTCTTCATAAGATTGGCCTGCAGAAGACTATGGGAATTTTTTAAAAACAGTGACTGATTTGGGAGTGCTCTGTAGCTAGAGTTTTCCTGCCTTGCCCACAGTCAGCACAAATCTTTGTCACCTGCCAGTCCCACAGCCGCTCAGACCCAACCAAGTAAACACAGAGACTTATATTGCTTACAAACTATATGGCCGTGGCAGGCTTCTTGCTAACTGTTCTTATAGCTTAAATTAATCCATTTCCATACATCTATACCTTGCCACTGGCTTGTGGCTCACATGCTGCTTGGCATGGCGGAGGCTGGCAGGGCCTTCCTGTTGTTTCTTTTCTCCTCTCTGTTTGTCCCGCCTATACTTCCTGCCTAGCCATTGGCCAATCAGTGTTTTATTTATTGACCAATCAGAACAACACATTTGCCATACAGAACATCCCACAGCAGTGCTCAGCCCTTTGTAGGTGGTGACACCCCTGGGCAAGTAGTCCTGGGTTATATAAGAAAGCAGGCTGAGCAAGTCATGAGGATCTAGATAAGCTGCGTTCCTCCATAACCTCAGTTCCTGCTGTAAGTTTCTGACTTGACTTCCTGGATGGTGGGCTATAATCTGTAAGATAAAATAAAACCTTCCTTCCCCAAGGCATTGACCAAAGCAACAAAAAGAAAACTAGAACATAGAGATAATATTCGACCAGGTGCTAAGGAGTTATTGATACACTTACAGATTAATATATCTCTAAACCCCCATCAGAGAAGTTTCTATTTATTTTTCAATAGTGATTAAAACAGAGACCCAAAATTGATACAGGTGCAAAGAGTAAGAGAAGGTGGAATATTCATCCCTAAAGATGACTTCTTGATTACATTCCCTTCTTTCTTTCTTTCTTTCTTTCTTTCTTTCTTTCTTTCTTTCTTTCTTTCTTTCTTTCTTTCTTTCTTTCTTTAGTTTTTTGAGACAGGGTTTCTTTATGTAGCTTTGTGCCTTTTTCTGGAACTCAATTGGTAGCCCAGGCTGGCCTCGAACTCACCTGGCTCTGCCTCCCGAGTGCTGGGATTAAAGGTATGCACCACCACCACCCAGTTAAGACTTTTTATTAAAAATGTGGTCACTACTGATTGATTGGTCGGGCTTCAGTGGATGACACCAAATACAAAAGTATTTGAGCAGCAAAAATTAGACTCAATGATTTGGTATTTTTAAGGGCACAATACTATGTAGGTAGGGGCAAGGTGGTGTAACTGTAAGAATTTGGGGTGGGTTAATATTAATATGATCAAAATAGATTATGTGAAACTATCAGAAAAGAAACTTTTAGTTTATATTATATCACAAAATTTCATCTAAAAGACACAAAATTCACTTTCATCTCAGTAGCCCATGAAACTATCCCTAAAACAGTCCATATTCTACCCCACATACCAAGATAAAACAAAATAGTTTCTTGTTTCTCATCAAATCTTGTATAGTAAAAATAGAAATTAGTACCAGGAAATATACAAATACATTGACACTTAAAAATACACTCTTGAATAGCCTTTGAATCACTAAGGAACAAGAAAGGGAATTAAAAAGTTTCTATGTTGAAATCCAAATGAAGGTTCAACTTACCAGGATTTTTGGACCACAGCAATTCATAATTATGAGAATCTGTGCAATATGCCAAATAAATAACCTAATGATGCACTCAATATCATATAAAAGGGAGAATAATCCACGCCCCAAACAGTAGATGGCAATAAATAATAAAAAACAGAGTAGACATAAATGTAGTGGAAACCAGAAGAACAATATATAAAATCAAAAATTGTGTTTCATAAAAGAAAATGTTTGATAAACCAAGACAATGGGTGTTACTATAGATTTCAGAGAAACCCAGAGAAACAATGAATACATTGAAAATATAAAAAGTTAATTTTAAAAACTAAGAATTGTTAAAGATACAAAGAGAAAATCTGTTTAGAGTCAATCATGTGAAATATTCAGGGCTAGCCCATGAGGTGGCAGAAGTACCATTGTTTTTCTTTTGGTCTTTGTGAATTTGACTTTCTGGGGGATTTACACTGTGGTTCTTGTTTGTTATCTACTTTTATATCAAAATATTTTGGTGGCATGTGACTGAAAACCAACTTAAATGAGGATAGGATATCTGAAAATCGAAGAGTAATTAAGGGAGAAGAGACTCACAGAGCAAATGTATTGACTTAGAATTTGTTTCTAGCATCCTAGCTTTGACCATTGAGGTGAACCTGCTCTTGGATTGCTCTGTCTCTGTCCTGCTTTACTTTGGGCTGTCTTTCTTTTCACATAGACATGCTTGCTTGTTTGCTTGCTTGCTTGTGGTGCTAGCTTTGCACATGCTCTCCTCTGAGACAGTGATTCTCTAAACACCCCATTTTTGTTGTTATCTCTTGACAATCTTTACATAGATGCTTTATCTTTGAGGTCATTTGGTGCTACCTTGCTGAATGCCACACAACTGATCACTGGGACCATGGTGATCTTATTGAGTAGATTCACACCACGAGATTCTTAAGTGGAGAATGTGCATCTCAACTGAGTAAAAGTAAGAGAGAGTTGATTTTATAGAAAATTGAGACTGATGTCAGCTCAGTTGTACTCAAATGTGTAATTCTAACATCAGCCTGCAGCCCAGACCATTTCTTATTTCTCTCTGCCAACAGATTTTATATTTCTCCCTTCAAAGGTTCCTAAGTAAAAGTATCAAGAAATCAGTGTACCTGTTACAGCTCTACTACCAGAGCCTGGGAAATTTGAGAATGATGGCAGAGAGTCCTTTCATTTCCCTGACTACAGCATGTATGTGAGAACATTCAGTGATGGTGTGTTCATTAGTGTTTTACATAGAGTAAGGTGCTCAAAGTTTTCTTCTTATCCTGAGCTTGTATCTGATGCCTCTTTGTGTTTTATCAGTTGGTTCTGATTCTGACTGTGAAGTTAATCAGATAATTTCTATTAAACACTCTACATAGTAGAATTTAATGTCTCCCCCAGAATGTTTGCATTAACATTACATTTACATTTAAGTTTATGATCATTGTTCAGCTTTTATTTCATTCTATTCTTCTGTTCTTCATTTTTGTTGTTAAGATTTGGGGATTTGCAGTGTCTGTTAATTTTTATTTATGCTATTTCAGAAAGCCAAAGAAGTTACAGGGCAACTGGAATTCAGTGAGGAATTATGTCTCTGTATAGTTATTCACCTGTTGCTTTGAATATTAAGAACAGCAGAAATAAACAATCTCAGCAGATAAAGAAAGCTATTTTGAATTGCAGTACATGCTTCCTTTTTTTAAAAAAAAAAACTGCATTGAGTTGTTTTCCTCCAAAACAAACAAACAAGCAATTCAAGTCTCTTAGAGAGCACACTCTTTATAATCTTGGAGTCTACTAAAATTTTATTTATTACTTCAAATGGTTGGATTCCTGCTTGCGTGCCATGGGAACTAAATTTCTGTTCCAGTGTTTTGGCACATCCTCAGTATACTTACCTCTGTAGGAGTGGTGTGTATCCACAATTATGTTATTTGAAAAGAATCTTTGTACTGGAAAATCCCATTGAGATGTAGCATCGTGTTTCCAAGGGTGCCTTGGGACAAGAAAGAATGGGGCAGTAACATACAACTACTTGGTTACATCATTCATACCAGAGAAATTATCATCCTACTGCTGACGGGAACATTTGTACTTCTCTATTATCAAAGATTTTGCAGAACTGCTCAGCCCCCTCTATTCATTTCATTCCAGCTGTTCTAACACAAGGAAAGAAACAGATTGTTTCATTCTCTGAACGTACATTAAAAAGGACAATGCCATCATTTGGGGGGCCTTTGAAGGGATTTTTGCTCAATTTGAACTGTGTGTGGAGCAAGCTCACTGCCTTGTAACAAAAGCATGAAACTCTGTGGTGACAGGCAAGTCAAAGGCTGAAGAATTTGTTAAAAGGAAGAAGCCTTAAATGTTCAGCATAAACAAGAGACATGAGAAAGGAAGCAGGGGAAAGGTAAAGGGGACCATGAGAAGGAATGTGTGCTGGCCAGTGCTGAAGCCTTTCACAATCCTCTGGGAAAATGCACTTGAGACTTCCAGGCAGGACTCTTTCCTGAATTTGTCCTGCATCAAAGACCCACAAGCTTGCTGTCACTGGAGCTCACATTCCTTGACCCTGTGTGTACAGAATAGGGACTTTTTTTTTAATGCCAAACTACTAAAATTATTCTGCAGCAATATCTACATCTTTCTTGTTATATTATTCGGGAACATAAGCTTTGATTTCTTCTTGTGAATCTCTCATGTCTCTACTTCTTACCCTGCTTTGTTACACATTCTGTATGCACAAATATCTGTCCTTTCTCATTATCCTTGCTTTTCTGCACTATTATTCTTGGCCCATGGAAACATCAATACATATGACTACTTCCTTTTTCTACAGCAATGGCAGACAATGAAAATTAATCACAGAAGCTGTACAACAAATAACTGAACCATCCTCAATATATGTTATAGGAAATCACTAAACAGAGCAGAATTGAAAAGTAAGATGAAGTATATATCTATAGTCTAGACCAAGAATGTCAAAATTCTGTGATCTAGATGTCTCTATAAACAGTGCCTAGGTGTGACTTGGAGGAAGAATAGATCTGTTTTCTTGCTCTGGTAGCTATAGTAAAATTGATTCTCAGTGCAATATTATGTGGAAGATAGTATTTTATCTGTAGGTTGGTCTTGTCTTTTATTCCTCAAATTAATGCAAATTCAGTACATAAAGGTTTTTAAAGGTCATAATTTTCAGACAGATAAAAATAATGCTTTGCTATTGTACACTGTATGAAGGAATATAGTCCTTGAACTTGTTCCTTCCTGTCTCTATCGCCACCTATCATCAGTATCCATACTAGTGTTAGCTGAAGACTTGGTTTCATTTTCTGAGGGCTGGGGCATTGGTAAAAAGTTTCTACTTTTATTCTAGATTATTTTTTCCTCTGCGTAGCCTTTTGGATCACTCTGGTCTGAGTTCCACTCATCCTAATGGCTTTGGAGGACAGCTAAAAGTAATCCCAGTCGTCTAGTTATTAATAAAGTACTTAGTGCAGTGATTTCCCTCTGAAATTACTAATGATGGTATGTTCATCTAGAATGTTCTGTCTTCTGCATAAAATACAATAAATTTATCCCTACCTTGGACACACATTCACAAAAAACATAACAATATTTATTAAATTAAAGTAAATGAATACAAAGTATGTAGATAGCTATAAGGCAGGAGCTGGATTCAACCTAGTAATAAATTAAGAGCAGAAAAATAAATAAATTCATTATTTGAAAAAGTTGTGTATACAATGGATCAGCTGTTTGTTAGTGTAACAAAAGAACTGAGATTTCTAATTTATAAGGAAAAAAGTATATTTTGGCTCACAGTTTGAACATCTTAGTCAAGACTGAATAGATTCATTGCTTTGGCCTTTGGGGGTTACACCAGCTGCACAGCAGAATGGCAGAGCAAATTGCTTGCTTCTTGACCAGGAAACAAAAACAAACAAACAAACAAATGGTCAAAAACAAAGAAGTCAAAATCCCACAGTTTCCATTAAGAGCACATCATGTCCACAGGGACCTCAGGAGTCCACAAAATCTTCCAATAGCATTATACAGAAGAGCATGCCTATAACACGTGTTGTCCCTTTTTTTGTTGTTGTTGTTGCTGCTACTTTTTAAGCCATGGCTGTCTGAATCAGCAACTGCAACTCCACTGCTACCAGAATCGGTTAGACCTCAAAAACTATAGCCTGAGGAAATTCTGTTCCCTTGGGGGCACCAATTCTTTCAAAGCTACTGAGGGAACTTAACTAAATCTCTATCCTTCTAAAAAAAACTCAAGATTTAAAGGTTAAGGTAGAATTCTGCTCTTCAGAGAGGCTGAATAGCAAGTAGCTCACCTCCTCTCCTTGTTTGTGTCCTCCAAAAAGCCCCTGTGCTTCTCCTTGCCCCTACTTATAAACCCTTTCTCACCTGGGTGATCCCTACTACTTCCTATCAGCTGGTTGCTGACTCTGCCTCCCAACCACAGGTGAATTCTATTTAATCAAACACATCTTTGCATCATTAAACAAATGTTCCAGAGCATAAGCAGAAGTAGCACGCCTTAAAATAATATTCTACAACACACATGGACCTTGAAAGGGCACCTGTCCACACCACAAGAAGGTTCTTGAATGACTTGCAAATGTTTGTGTTTCATTTTCTAAAATACAGTATTTTTATGTTTTACAGTCCCATATGTTATTTCTGCACAATAAGGAACCAGTGGGTTCATCTGCTCAGTGAAGCTTCCCAGCTTTTTCCTAATTCAAACTAAGAAACTAGGACTTAGAGAGATGCTTCATGGGTAAGGTCCCTTACCACCGAGCCCTATGACCTGTGTGATCTATACGAGTGTATTACATGGTGGAAGAAGAGAACCAAACTACTTTAGGTTATTTAACTTCCACTGTGTGCCTTGGCACATGCAAATCTACACATACACTATGCAATAAATATTTGTGAAATGGTTTTTATTAAATATAAACTAATAATTTCTCTGTTTTTTTCTCCTAGATGTTTGTTGGTGCTCAAGTTTCACGCATAAATAAAACCTTAATATACTTGCACAAAAAAATAATCTAAATCTCATCCAGAGTTTCTGTAATTAATTGAGTCATTTCTACCTCTGATGTCTGGCATCTCCTGAATTCTGGCACACTTAAAATCCCATCATGGATGGGGAAGGGGCTCACAAAGCCCCATCCTGAGCTGAAGAGCTATTGGCAATGGATGACTGCTTGAGAGGAATAGTGAGTTTTCCTCAGAGGTAAACTGCTGGTAGGCTATCCATGCTCCAGGGGACTGCTATACACCCACACACATATTGGAAGCAGTAAGTGAACTTAGTAATTAGATTAAGAAGCAAAAGAAAAGGGGATGTGGTCTGGGAGACGTTGTAGTGTAAATACTCTGTGTATATGATTAAAACCCATTGTATACAGGTATAAATTTCTCAAAAAGTAATTATGAAATATATATATATATATATATATATATATATATATATACATTTATTTTAACCTGTCCCTTTAAGAGCCTTTGTCCTTAACCTTCTACCTTCCCAAAGCAGCCACAACACACTGTGATTTTGCTTTGTTTTGTAGAGAACCATGGGTTTATTAGTCATAAGGAAAGGATATTGTGTTCAGCCAAGTTAAGTTTAAATTGCTCTATGGCCATTCCTCTCTTCATGCCATGGCGACCACGATATCCCTAGATGCTTCTTGGGTCAGGACAGAAGCCGAAGAAAACCTCAGAGTGGATTTTATTGGATGAAGGAAAGAATGAGGCAGATGGCCTTAGTTCGTAGGGGTCCATTAGATTAAAGTTTGTGAAACCATCAAAAGCTGTAACCTTAATGTCCACCTTCATCCCAAAGAAAGAAGGGTACAAATGAGCAGAGAGACCTAGAATTTTTTCCCCTAGTGACACAGTGTGTTTTTACTTTAGTCTCAACAGTAGTAACACAATGAGTGAGCAAGGAGACAAATGTATTATAGTGGAAAATAGTAGAAATGCTGTTGGCTGGCTTTAAATGTTATTGCATGAGTTCCAACGCTGCATGCTTATCTAAAAAAAAAAATAGAAAAACACACATAACTACGTGAGATGAAGGTGTAATCTTGTTTCTTGGATTCATATTTACTCCCCTATATCTCCTTCTTATTCTCCTCATATTCCCCCAATGCATCAACCTCTCTAATTTAGTGGAGCAAGGGAACACAAACAATTGCTCCACCTTTCAAAAATGATTCCCCCTCCCCTAGAAGCTATCAGCTGTCAATATCTCTTTAGTAAGGCTCATATGGGCCCTAGATTATCTTCTCCATCTATGCTAGGATTTGGGATGACCTGTGCAGATCACCATAGCTGTGAGTTCACAAGTCTGATAGCCATGTGATATCTGAAACCGGCATTTCATAGTTCTCCTCCCCATTCTCTAGCTCTTATTTTCTTTCCATTCCCCCTTTCTCAGTGTACCCTGAGACTTGGTGATGAAGGACTTAAAACAGATGTTCCATTTAGGGTTGAGTACTCAGTCTCTTATTCTCAGAATTTAGAAGAGTTGTTCTCTCCACTGACTGTTGCCAACTGCAAAAGAAAGCTTCTCTCATCAAGGTTGAGAGCAGCCAAGATCTCTGGGTATAAACATAAGTATTTCAAAGGCAAATTGACAGCATGGCCATATAATGGAATTACAATAGCAGGTAATACTCTAGGGCCAATTTCTTTCCCAGCCATGTACTTTTGACCAAGATTATACTACAAAACATGGAAGTACCTCCTGTAGAACAGGCCTAAAATTTAAACATAAAGTAGTTAGTTACCCCATAGCAGTCATATGTAAGATGAATTGCTAAACAGTTATATTAATAAAAACCCAGAGCCAGATATTGGGGTTAAAACTGAGACATCAGAGGAATAGGACAAGCCACAGCCAACCTTACCTCATTGACACCTCTGTCTCCAAAGGGACCTACTGCCTGTGTACCCACACCTTTATGCCTTTCTGTCCCTGCAATCTCACTTCCTTTCTCTGCCCAGCTACATCACTTCCTCTTCCTGCACAGCTCTGACACTTCCTGTCTGTCTGTACAGAACTCCAGATCTTTTTGGTTAACTAGTGGTGAAATTCAAGGCATGTGCTACCATGCCTGGCTCTATTCCCAGTGTGGCCTTGAACTCACAGAGGTCTAGACGGATCTCTGCCTCCCAAATGCTAGGATTAAAGGTATGTACTACCATTGCCTGATTTCTATGTTTAATATAGTGACTAGCTTTTTTCTCTGATCCTCAGATAAGCTTTATTCGGGTGCACAATATTTTAAGGGGCCACAATATATTACTACAATCATACTATTATTGCACCCATGGGCATAGCAACCTAGCAGGTTGGAATTGAAGCATATGAGGTTCTACACTGGTTAAGACCACTGATGTGTTTTCTTCATTAGCACCATCAGAGCATCTGGCACTAGAAAAATTAGTCAGCAGGGAATAAGTTTCCTCATTGGTTAGAGACTGATTTCTCTATATCCTAAAATTACACAAAGCAAAAGATCTGAAGCTAGGATACACATATCAGAGAAAATACATTTGTATTTCTGGGCTTGAATTACCCTACTCAGTATATTTTTTTCAAGTTCCAGTCTTTTATGTACAAACTCCATGTTTATATTTTTCTTCACAGTGAATAATATTCTATTGTGTACATTTACTACATTTTTCTTATCAACTCATCTCTCCATGTACATCATTTTTAAAGCTTAAAAACAGTGGAGAACCTCTATAACTGAGCTTCTTATTACTGTATACCTTAGCAATGTGCTCAGAAGAGCCATTGCTTCTCATTTTACCTCATGGAATCTGCACCAAAAATAGTACCAGTGGCTGGGAACTTAAAGTATAGCTTTTTAGTTTATTTTGGGGTTTTGGTTTTTTTTTTTTTTCACTTAATTTGCTTTCAATAGGCACTAATCTTTGTCTCCTTATAGTTTCTCCATTTCTTCTCTCAGGTCTTTCTTCTCAACTTTGCTCATGGAGCTGAGAAATCCAAACTGTATTTTTCCCTAAGAGGAAGATTTGCTAGTGAGTATTCTCTCTCTCTCTCTCTCTCTCTCTCTCTCTCTCTCTCTCTCTCTCTCTCTCTCTCTCTCTCTCTCCCTCACTCTGCTTTTTATAGATTCCCAATTTATAATGCTGAGGTATTGCAAACATCCTGCTAAGAAACCCTCCCCTTGACTTCTGAGATACTTCGTATTTAACAGAGAAACCTCTAAATTGAAGTGCTTGCCTTTTCTAACCTGGTTGAGCTAGATTTTAAGCTTACTGATTATGTGACTTACAACACATTCTCCTTCCCCAGTTCTTGCTTAAATACTGTGGAAGATCAGAAGCAAGAATCTTGGTAATGCTTTTATTCCCACAAGCTCTTCACAGTTGCCTATATCTGATAGATACTGAATGCTTGTGAATTTGAATGGACTTACTTTGAAAGCTCTTTACATTCCAATCACAGTGTGAGTCAGGATTACCTGGAGTGTTTATATGGACATATTGCCAGACCTTACCCCTAGAGTTTCAGTAAATTTCAGTACAGATTCTATTCAAATATGGGTGGGCCTGATACAGGAGGCTGGAAACCATAATAAGAACAGCTACTCAAAGAAGCATGCTATAGGTTCTCTCCAAACATATAAAGGAGGCAGGATCTAGAGATAGGGAGGAAAGATTATATTTTGAGTGTTTGTCTTCCTTCTGGCAATTCAGCCATGTTATATCTCTAATCACTAATGGTGAGCAATAGTAAAATTTAAAAAAACTATAGAATAGTTTTGGTTGTGAGCCTAGCCTTTAATGGCTGAGCAATCTCTCCAGCCTTTAATCCCAGTACTCAGGAGGCAGAGCTAGGCAGATCTCTTTGAATTCGAGGCCAACCTGGGCTACCAAGTGAGTTCCAGGAAAGGCGCAAAGCTACACAGAGAAACCCTGTCTCAAAAAAACAAAAAACAAAAACAAAAAAGATATATATATATATATATATATATATATATATATATATATATATAATAAAATTGTAGATTAAATATACCATAATTGATAAATTATAGAATATATATACTCTGATTGATAAATTATGTTCATAAAACTATCTTTCTTACTTTTGGACAAAAATCTTTCAACTTTTTGATTAACATCAACATTTTGCATTAAAAAAATACTTTCTGACTGTTGTAATGACTAGCGGGATTCACATCAACACCCAGACTTTTCAGATACTTCTCTGTCTTCCATCCCACCTCCTCTCTTATTCTGGATGTTTCCATTTGTGAGATCCTAAGTCTACCTAAAATGCAAGGCAGAATATCAATTGGGCATACAAGTCGAGTAGAACTCAGGTCTCTGGGTTCTGGGCTTCCATTTTCGTTAATTAACTTGAGCCAGCCTCAACATGGCAGGGAAATTATTAACCTTTTTTTTTTTTTTTACTCAGATTCATCATACCAATAAAAGTAATAAAATCTGGTCAATTGTCTCCAGAAAAGTCTGTGAATAACATATTGCTTAATGCAAATGCATTAAATATCTTCAGTCTCTCCATCCAGACTTCCCTTCATAAAGCATCAGGAAGGATCCTGTTAGAGAAAACATAGCTTAGGTATTTCTAGAGGGTGCTCGAGGCTGACAGTCTAACATATAAGCAGGATTTGTTGGGACCCATGTTACTTTAGTTCAGCACTTTCTGAATTGAATAAGAAGGTGAGTTGTTAATATTTAAGCCACTTACTGCAAGTTAGAAGGAATATGAAATTATTTAGCCAGGAATATGATATGCTTATTAGAACCCACAGAGTGAAATGAAAATTCTCCAAGTGACCCTATAATTCTGAAATAAGAATACAATTCTATTGTGAGGAATGGAACAACAGTTCACAGCTGTTTCCCCAAAGGGGGAGAAACTGATTCAACCTTTGTCCTACCGACTTCCCTTCTTCTGTCTCTTCAAATGCTTTCCAAAATGTTTTGAAATATCTGTCCTGAAAACTTCTATCGTTGTAAGTATTCTTCCATAGTTTTTATATCTACTTAACACAAATTTTATGCATCCTTCTGATGATATTAGTTACCCTTACTTGCTCGAGAGTGTATCTTTTGTCTCTCTTTGGAGCCCAGCCCCTCTCTAGTTATGTTCATTTATATTTAATTCAATTGAACTACAGAATATTGGAGTCAATAGCTGATTTAAGACAACACTGATGGTCCAGATCATTGTTTCACAGAGTAGGAGAGAAAAATTAGACAACTCCCTAAAACCACATGCATAGCTTATAACCAAGTTTGTAAGTGGACTAAAGCATCTATCACTCCTGTGGCAGCAGCCTCATTGCTACACCATAGTATACCATCTGAAGTTTGTGTCTTTTCCTAGGAAGTCAAGATACACATTAGAGTCAAGTCAAACACTCTCACTGAGAATCAGAGGGGTCAGAAGAAAAAAATGGGCAGAATATGTTTAGATGAGACCAGAGAGTGTGCACAGGAATCCTGCCATGTTGGCCTGAGCCATGTAACTTTACCAGTTGGAGCTCCAGTGTCTTCTTCAAAGAAATATGAAATAAAAGTACTTTTCCTGAATGATTGTTGCTATGACAACATATGGCCAAACCTGCCCTGAATGAGAGGGAGTATCTGTGTTCTTCCTGCCACGTGGGTCTTACACTACTCCTACTTTCTGTGAATTACCGTCTTCCTTTCAATTATTGCACCTCTGGCTTCCTGTCTCTATCCTTGCTGACTCGTTCACAGTGTCTGACTGTAGGCCTCTCCATCTTGTAATCTTTTCTCATGAACTCCCCTCAGAGAATTTATACTGAGCAGGGATTTTTTACAATGAGATAGTGACAGGTGACATCATCTCCCTGCATGCCCTGCTCCTTTGCTTGAGGATACTTTCAACCCTGCTCTTTGTCTAATTTTTGAAAGTCATAGCCATTGACTGGGCATTCAGAAAACTGGAAATGAAACATTCCTAACCTAGACAAGAAAAGTTCCAACTGGGCATGGTTTTGTGGTCCTTTAATCCCAGCAAAGGAAGGAGGCAGATCTTTGTGAGTTAAGGGAGACCAGCCTGGTCTACATAATGACTTCCAGGCCAGCTATGGCCATGTATTGAACAGCATCTCAACAAAAACTACAACAACAACAAAACTACAAATAAATAAAAAAAAAATATCAGAAGTGTGAATATTAAGATTCAGAGTCTTTGTTCAATTCTTGTTTCACACATTGTGCTTTGAGCATAGACTTATAGAAAGTTCATATTATATACCTGTTGCCTCAGCAATTTGAGCTGCTCCTTTTTTGCACTTTGACCTGCCACCAGTGGTGAAATACCAACTTTGAAAGAACAAGTTAGAGGAAAGGATATTCTTGAGACGGCCAGGGTATCACTCATTTGAAAATTTCTCCATTATTTTGCAACTCTGTTAAGTCGCCAACAGCATTGCAAGATTTGGCTGTGGACACCTGGAAAATGTGAGACTTGAATATTTCATGTGGACACTCTGACTCCACTTCCCCTAAGGGAAGAGGAAGGGGCTGACCTGCATGTGTTAAATTTGTCCCTAAAGGGACACCTACTGTGCTATAGGGAACTTCCTGGTGGCATCATAGGCTTTCTACATTTACTTCCTATCTTCTCATCCAAAAAGAGTTTACTTAGCTGTTCATTTACTGAAACAAAGTACTATTCAGGGTCAGCTTTAGCCCCAGGTAGAGAAGACAGATGCTTATGGGATATGATTTTTAAAATGTTCACAAGCCTCCTACAGAAAATACTTTCCCTAACATCCTTACTAAAATTCCCATATTAGTCATTTCCTTGGAATGGAGCAATGAGGAGAAAAAAAAATTCTGATAAAATATACAAGCTATCTAAAAGTTACATCACACAAAGCCTCTTCACTTAATGTTCAAATTAAAACAACTTTAAGACACTTAAAAGGACTAAAGAAGAAAGAATTTTGATAAGAAACAGGAGGAAAACAAGGCATGGAACATGTCGAAGCTTGGAATAAAACAGAAACCAAACAGCCTAAGGAATATCATTCATGTTCTTCAAATGGAAGATCAAAAGCAACCCTAATTGTATATCCATCAACACAGTCTGTTGCCTTTTTATTCATCCATCTATCCACCCATCCACTCTCTTCCTAGACCAGACTGTGATGTCACACCCTGCCCAGTTTGAACCCATATTGGAAAATTCTTCTAAAAGGGCTGGAAAGATATCTGACTTAGCAGTTAAGACTGCTTGCTTCATGCCAGGCATAGTGGTACAAGTCTTTAATCCCAGAACTTGGAGGCCAGAAGAGCTCTGTGAGTTCAAGGCCAGCCTGGTCTACAAAGCTAGTTCCAGGACAGCCAATGCAACATGGAGAAACCCTGTCTCAAAAAAATCAAGCCAGAAAAAAACAAACAAAAAAGAGTGCTTGCTGCTCTTCCACTGGACCTGAGCTTAGTTTCCAGGACCTAAGTCAGGCAGCTCAGAGCTATCTGTAACTATAAAAGCTCCCACTAACTCTTCTGGCCTCAGGGTCATATATATTGGTAAGCACATATCTGCACCCACCCACTCACCCCCTACACACTTACACACACACACAAATACACATAATTAAATATTAAAAATAAATAAAAAGTGCCTATGATGGAATAGAAGCACATAAATAAAATCTATGTATCTACAGGTGAGGAAATGGTGATTAGTGTGTGTCTGCTTTATCTAAAAGTTATAAGCCACATTATACAAGATTAAAATGTGAGCTCAGTTTATCTATCTCAAAAATACATTTTTGACTCTGTTGTAGAACTGTCAAAAAAAACCACAGGAATTATGGGTGGCCTATAAGAAATATCACAAAGCCAGCCGGGTGGTGGTGACCCATGCCTTTAATCCCAGCACTCGGGAGGCACAGCCAGGCGGATCTCTGTGAGTTCAAGGCCAGCCTCGGCTACCAAGTGAGTTCCAGGAAAGGCACAATGCTACACAGAGAAACTCTGTCTCAAAAAACCAAAAAATAAAAAATAAAAATAAAGAAATATCACAAAACTTGAATAGTTTTCTATATGCAAATACCCATCTGGTTCCAAGTAACTACAACTCTTCAGTGAAACTGGGTTATCATAGCCATTGCTTCATTCCTAGGACATCAGTATACATTGTCACCAGCTGAGGGTTAATTTATGAAGGACGAACTTTGTCCTTATGGTGGAAAAAGGCTAGCAAGATCAACACAGCCTTTCCTATACACACTGAAATGCCATGCTTTGTTCAATCACTATGTGTAACTATTACAAATCAATTGAAATTGTGTATTAAAATTATCGGAGCTGGGAAACACTAGGATTTCGACATTTTCATTGTGATTAAATATGGCTGCTGGTCCTTCCTGGGACTCATGGAGCAGAAAGGTGGTAACAGATTCTGGGAGGCCAGTGATGTAGCAAGAGTTTTCCTGCCTTGCCCACAGTCAGGACAAATCTTTGTCACCCGCCAGTCCCACAGCCGCTCAGACCCAACCAAGTAAACACAGAGACTTATATTGCTTACAAACTGTATGGCCGTGGCAGGCTTCTTGCTAACTGTTCTTATAGCTAAATTAATCCATTTCCATAAATCTATACCTTGCCATGTGGCTG